>NC_051039.1:1595996-1618496 GCF_904848185.1 Acanthopagrus latus | reverse complement strand
GAGAGGTTTTATGACCAATTTTAAAACTTCATGTCCTTTTACAACTACTGTACAAGGAAGTGAATGTTAAACTAGGTTATAAAAAACAAAAGGAGGAATAAAATGCTGCTGTATGAGCACATGAGAGGTGTTAACGCAGCTTCAACGCTGAACAGAAAGAGAGAGGACAGCAAACAACAACATCACACGAGGACACAACAACTCACGTCAACATATTTTAATACGTTGTAAGGTCTCAGATTTAGAAAAACATGAATGTCAGCAGAGAGGAAATCAATCTAAGTCCTCTTTTAAATAAAAGAAAGAGAAGAGCGTTCAAGGTTAAAACTGCTGCAACAAACACGTGTCAGTCACTCGTCGAGGAATCAGAAACTTTCATCACATCCAGGATTCGACCTTTTCACTAACGTTTAAAGTGACAACAGGAAACAGCCGACATAATCAGTGGAGGAGTAAACACAGGAGTGTGGTGCACCGCCACAGTTTCACAACACCCACAACTCAGTCAGGAATCATGAAAAGAAATCGCTGAGTGAAGTCGTTCACACGTGGAGAAACAACACTGCAGAGAAGACGTCACACATCCAGCTGAGCATCACCACTGAGGACACAACGACTGAATATGGATTTAATATTGATTCTGTTATATTTCAGTTACTTTACCAAGTCTGCTTTGATATGAAAGCAATCAGAGAACTGATCTGATTGGTCACATGTCACAGCAACGTTCTTTGCACTTCAACATTTTGTGCTAAAGCCACAACAGATGTAGATGCAAGAGAATCAAAGTTCAGGCGGCAGCGTCATGATGACGTGGTGTTTCCTCAGCGTGTCCTCTGTCAGGGCAGCTGCAGCACGTATGTGATCTGGACTGAGTCTCAGGTCAGTAATATACTTCTGTTTCCCTGCTGAGACGCAGCAGAACGATGGGCGTGTTCAAACAACAACAGGAAGCTACTGCAGCTCGCCGAGGGTCGTTCAGCGCCCGAGTGAAATGATCTGTGTCAAAAGCTGAGAAAGGTTCTTCTTACAGATATTATCTGTAAATCCACCTCAGGAGGCAGAATCATCATGATTTTTGTTTTCATTATCACTTCACTGCAAACAGGAACTTCCAACGGCTGACTCAACAGCCTTTGTATGTGCCGAAATGCAAACAAATGAAGGCTCCAGAAAACATGAAGAAGAAGGTCTGAATATATCTCCACAGAGCGCTGCAGGAAACATCCTGTATCCTGGATATCAGCTGACGTTTCTGCACTTTGCAATTCAGAAAATCAAGAAGTTTTTCTGACTGGGTTTTTGTTTAAATGCCTTAAATAAGCTCTATGGTTCCCACAAGCTTAAGAGACTTTCACATTATTTATACAACAACAAAAACGTCAGTAAATATCCCACTTTGAATTAACAACAGTTAGCGGTTGCTAACAAGTGTCTGAATGAGACTACAGAGGTTGTCGGGGACATTAAACGTCCTCACAGCGAACACGGAGACTCATCTACTCACTAGTCCGTCTTTACAGGCCACTTTAGTTCCACACTGTTCTAACTCTGACTTTACAACTTGTACATTGATCAGTTTATAGAAAACCTGGATAGTAATTGTGCAGTAAGACTCTTAGTGGTGGAGACGTTTCAGTCATGTGACCGTGATGTCGTCTGTTTGTAGCCTAACATTAGCTTCTTACTGCTACACAGTTAATGTAGCTTCACACATCACAGAGTGGAGTTCATCTGTGGAGATTATCTGGATCAACAGAACCTGGACGGGTCAGAACCTTGTCACAGGTGATGTAAACTTCTGGGTTAGCTTACAAAACTACATCATCACGACTTGACTAGCACTTTATAATTCCTCTTTATGATTCCCAAAGCATTATGGGACCTACAGACTATAAAATCAGACAGCAGACGATGGTATGAATGTTTCTATTAACATCTCTTTGTATGTATTTAAGTGTGATGAATGAAAACAACAAAACTGATCTGCAGGAGTTGAAAATGCTTCTACAGGAATGTTGACACACGACCTGGTAACTTCTGGAACATCTGAACATAAACATGACAGATACCACAGACGTCGACCACACCCTCCTTCAATCTGCACCATCAGCAGCGAGTCCTCTGAGCTCTGAGCTGAATATCTCAGTGTGGGAGTTACCTGAGCCATCTCCTGCAGGTAGGGCCCGAAGTGTTCCCGGGTGATGTTGGGGAGGTAGAAGGACGGCATCACCTCCGTCTCTGCGAAGTCCAGCCCCCATGTTTTGGTGAAAAAGTCGGACTCCCGTTTGGCGAGCCGTGGGTCGTTCAGCGCGGCGGGGAGGTTCACCTTCGAGCTGTACACCGTCCACCTGTCGTGCTCCGCCACCACGGACGGGCACAGGCCACGCCCCTCACCTGCAGGACCACGTTAACAACAGAGTCAATCCCTGAACTGCTCCAGCACAGAGAACGTGATCCATTAACAGGAAACTCATCTCAACAACTGTGATTATTAATGAAATCACTGTATGTCACTTAACATTCAAAGAGTGCAACAAGTCAACTTGTGTTTATTCACACCTGCTGTCAACACCTGTCCTGAACATCACTGTGACAAACACACACGATGTTTTCTACACAAAGTAAAACACGTCCCAAATAAAAAGGACTTAGTGATGAACAGGCTGAGAAACTGATGAGACACGACTCTCTGGATCCTGACGTTCTGCTTCAGGCTCACTGGTAAATTCAAGACATTAACTGCAGATGTTCCCACCTGTCGGCTCCTTGGGACAGACGTCAGGCAGGGACCGGATGGGCCGGCATCGATGGGGGGAAGGATCCCGCTCCTTTGGATAGATCCCATCTCGGCCTCCGCGAGGCGCTGGGGACGACCTGTGGCTGGAGGCCATGGCATCGGGACTCGCCTCCCAGGAGGCTAGCTGCAGACGCACACCGAGACAAACAGCTGAGATCAGAAACATCTCCTGGGATACAGAATGAGGGAAAAACTGAAAACACTGCAGTGCAGCTTTACAGGACAACACTGACATGAAGTTCTTCTTACTGTCTTTGTTTCTTACTCTTAGAGCTGCGACAATAACAGATTAGAGGATGGACACAACATACAGCATTGATATATGATTCATCATTTCATCAACACCGTCTGGTTCGAGTCTCTGAGTTTTGGACTGTCGGTTGAACAAAGGAAACAATCTGAAGATGTGACTTCAGGTTCTGGACGTTGTGATGAGTATTTTTTATTTCATATCTTCCATTGGTTCTTACTGGAGATCTGAATCTTTAAAATCACGTCACAAATCATTTCATTCATCATTTAAAATGTTCCACAATTTCCTACAACAGCTGCTCGGTGTAAAGAAACAGCAGGACATAGAACATCTGTCGGGGACTATTTTCAGCGGCGGATTAATCCCACCTGGAGCTCCAGTGAGTATTTATGGCGACAGGATGTTGTGAGAGACCGAATCAAGATGAATCCAGTGTTTGTGTCCACTGCTGGTTTGAGTCTGACCGTCTTCATTCATTAGTTTCATCCACTGACTGATTCTGTTTGACTCGAGTTTCATGTGTGAAGGACAGGAAGTGAAACCTGCTCAGAGCCGCTGCAGCTGAACTGAGAACTGGTTTTGCTCGTTTCTTTGTTCGGTGCAGCAGGTTGCTGATGAATCGCAGCTCAGCCGCCGTGAATCATCGTCACCACCAGCACCGCTGAGCTCGCCGCTCCATCGAGAGCAAACTGCTGTTCTAACAGTTTCTACGGATCAGCAACAAAATGACATCAGCTGGGCCTCATTTACCATATTTATCACGAGAGCTGAAGCCCCGCCCCTTCCTGTTCACCTCATCGGCCTTATTTGATCAAACCTGTTCTGGTAGTGATGAAGAGCGACAGATGAAGTATTGATCCCGTCTGAACTGTGTCATCAATCACACACATGATGTTCGACTGTGAAAACCCGTCGTAAACACTGTAGAGCTGCTCCTGTGTATCAGCACCTCACAGAACTGAGCCAGAACCAGAACTGCAGTCATCAGTATGATCCAGTTTATTGTGACATTCATCTCGTTCACAAACTTTTCTGACCCAGTTGGCTCCAAAACTACATGAGGATTTGACATTGTGTGTCTCTTCATTCACTACCAGACGAGGGTTTTCTGAAATAAGGTCCTTTTACTTATATTAACAGATGTTACTGCATTATATTTTCCACTTCTGACATCTAATGACATCACATAAGATCATAAGATAACATAAGCTCACCTACAGCTCAGCTGGAGTTCTGTTCATGTTCGCCTGATGAATTAAGTCCAACACTGTTTCTTGTCTCCAGCAGCTCCTGAGAAAAGTTTCTGACAGTTTATCTAAAAGCTCCGCCGTGTTCAGCCGTTCATCTCTAACTGTGTCAGAAAACAGCTGCTGCTCTACAAAACGATCCTGACTCAGAACCAAACACTGTGAATATGTGATGAAAACCAAAACTGTAACTGACATGAAACACCTGCGGAGGAAACACAGAGGCAGGTGATGATCCTCCGTCGGTTCAACTCTCATATTCCAGAGTCAGCAGAGTCAGTGTTAATATAAATAACTGACGAGGCTCGTTTTAGTTCTGTTACACTGTTTGTTCTACGAACAGCGACGGATTAAACAAAGCAGCATTTTGCTGTCAGTATGTTGTGAGCCGAACATCTTCAGTTGATTAACTGATCAGTAAACAGGAAATCCATCTGCAGCGACTCTGATGAGATATTGATCGTTTCATGAGTGAATGTGAAAGTCTCTGGTTCAGGCTCCTCTGACTGTTTCAGTTTGCTGCTTTTCTTCATTCTATGTGCCTTCAAACTGAATTTCTTTCTTTCTTTTTTTTTTACTGTTGGTAATTAAAAAAAGTCTCATATTGAGCTGCAGGAAAGGAGATCTGACCAAGACTATATTCAGCAGGGTGCACACATAATGGAACAGTTCAAACAGAAATGAAGATTCAGTCCTCATCTGATCATCTACATGCTGATGTGAAGTCAGGTGAAGTGTCGTCGTCCACAGTCATTAAATATAACTGCAGCTGAAGTGGACAGTTTCTATTAAAATAAAGATAATAAGGAAACATGAATACAGATACAGATATTCTTGTGTCGCACCAATTTCAGCAGCTTACGTCGTCTAACAGACGTGTCAGTCGGGCTGTAGAGGGGAAGTGATCTGAACTTTCATTTCTGGTCGAACTGTTCCTTTAAACTCAGTGCCATGATGAGAACTGTTTGTGACTCTCTGTGATCAGCTGTGCAGAGCTACATTCAGCTCATCTGTCCTGCAAACACAGTAAACAGCCGTAGGTCCGACTGCTCAGACTGTGGAGATGTGAAACCTGCTGTCACACTGATGAGAGGATCAGAATGAAGGTCTGCAGCCTCGCTGTTAGCACCACTGCTGCTTTTAGCTTCTGTCTGTCTGTCTGCACGTTAAAAACATCTTTGTCTGGCGCTGAACGGCAGAGTAAACACGTCAGAAGCTTCAGAGCAGCTGTCGCAGCTTGTTTCCAACACCTGACGACACTTCTGTCAGGTAAAAATAGAAATAACTGCCCAATTTCTTTTTTTCTGGGACAGATGTGCTGCTTCTGGGGATTTCAATGAGACGAGGACAGATTCATGTCACGGTGATGTGCTTCTTTTCACGCCTGCAGGTACATCAAGAAGATGCAGGTTGGACAGGATTTATTGTGTGTTTACTGTTTCTATCGTTTGCTTCTGCATTCTTGGGAGAAAGAGATTTTTTTACACGCTGACTGGATTCCAGCTCCTGAACAAAGTGCTGAACAGCCTTTCAGAGTCATTTTGTTTGACCTGAGGAGATTTTAACATGATGGAAAACAATAAATCATCGAATGACAGAGTGATGACAGATAACACAGCAGAGACGACAGCGGGGAGATAACCCTGATCTGATTTGATGTTCAGGATTTGGCTGAAGGAAATCAAACCAACACAAACACAGATGTAGAGTAAACTGTCAGTGTTACTGTTACGCTCTCTGAGAAAGACCTTAAACTGCTCCTCATCCAAACACTCGGGATGACACTGTCAACAGTTCAGCCCGGATGTAAAGTCACAACACACTTCAGCTCTACGAATGTTTCCTCTCTCTCACATTCATGTCAGCTGAAGCTCAGGCGACTGACGAATACAAGAACATGTTTCCTGTTTCAGTGTAAAGAGACTCAAAACGGAAGGAAGGATCGTTACATCACTGAAACTCTCTTTGGGACAGACTGTGGTGGGAGATGATGGAGAGACACTGAAGCCCAACATATCTATGAAGGATGACGTCTGATGAAGAAACACCTCCAGAAAATGAAAGAAAATAATAAATAAACTCAATAAACCACAGTCTGGCCTCAAAGCAAGATCAGGTGACGTAATGTTGAGCCGTCCTTGTTTCAGTCTGATGTCTGGCTGTATCATTTCATATTTATATCAGTATGTTGCTCCACATGTGCCGATATGAAAATTACTTTAAGAGATTGTAACGCAGAAACAAATCTAAATTACACACCTTTGTCACAGGTGTTTGATTATGTTAGTGTGATTGTAAAATGTGTGTATCGGCCAATATATCGTGTTTTTTCACTCTCTAACATCCATGTTGGGATGAACACAAACAGATCTGTCAGGCTCCAGTTTTATCACATAATTTGGACCAATCGTAACAACAGGACCAGTAAACTGCAGCCTCTCTCTCACAAACTGTGTGATCGATCAGCTCAGCCACATCAGATCGATCGACAGGATAACATGTTCATCACAAGACTGATGTGACGGCAACTCAAACCTGAAGACAACAACTTTCCCTGTGCTTGTCGACTGATCTGCTGATTTCTTCTATAAAATGTCAGAAAACTGTGAAACACGTTGATCAGGGTTTTGTCTCGTTCTGTCAACAACCCAACATAACATCAGATTTCTGAGCATTATGACCTCGTTATTATTGTGAATATTAAAATTCTGAGTTTGAATTTCTTCTACTAAACTACACAGAGCTCCTTCAACTTTAAAACAAATACAGTAGATTAATAGCCACAGCAAAGATTGACTGAAACATGCGAAGTTGAAGTTTGGCTGAAAGTCTGTTTAGCATCAGATTTGACTGTGTTAACCAACAAAACGTCACTTTAATCCCACTTAGTGAACATTAGGGGTTTAATGTTGCACTTCAACAAGGTTTAGTGCTGTTTATGACAAATCAATGCACTATGCAGCTGTGACAGGAGCTAGCCAGCTAGCTTTAGCTTAGCCCCGGTGCATTCAGAGCAGTAACCGTTAACGTAACATCCACTGAGCCGACAGTGAAGTCAACACTACACGGAAACACGGGACACACACACACAAGTTCACTTTCGATGACAGGACTGATAAAACTCTGAATAACAGCGGCCCGTGTCGAATGCTAACGCTAAAGCTAATGTTGTCAGCGAGTCCAGCCGGGGTTACACGTAGACCGGCTAATGCTAGCAGGCTAGCCGGACAGCGAAGCTAACTTCTCTGACAGGCGGCATGAAGCGGAGCCGCGCCGGGACGCTCAGAGGCGGCGGAGCCTCCGCGGCTCCCGTACCTGTCGTGTGGAGCACAGCAGCCGGCGTTTGTCCTCTTCACCATCACAGGAACACCGGAGGAACCGGGAGCCAAACACCAGGACACACAGCTGCAGACACCAGCGGCACAGCGACCATCATGCACTGCGGGAGGCGGGGCCAGCGGCGGGTTCTTCTTCTCCGGTCACAAAGCGCGCTGCTGCCACCTGCCGGCCAGCTGCTCCCACTGAGGCTGTGACGTCACCTTTACGCACTGTGTGTCTCCGATCAGAAACAATCAATACATTTATATAATAAAACAATATAAAATCCAAATCTTCATGTAGTGACAGCCACTCTTGTTTACATGTATGTCCATATGTGTGTTATTGTCTGTTCTATGTTCTTATTGTTATTTATCTACAAAGCTTAAATTCAGCCTGTTTAAAGGAATAATCTGTGAAATTTAAAGGAGAGCACAGGATGAATTTTGCTGCAGTACCAGGTTTGGCCTCGTGGTGGTGCTAAAGATCAGATCAATCTTACTCTAGACTAATAAACTGGAGGAAGTTGGTATAAATTTTAATTATTGTAGTTTCTTTTTTTACTTCTTAATAATTTCATGTGTAAATATAAATGCAGACATATAAAATCACTGACTGTGATTATTCATCTGAGTGATGCTGGTTTATTGTTCTTGGTGTATTTTCATCTTGTTTAAAATAATTATATTTAGTGTGTGTGTGTTCCAAGTCACAGACAGCAGCTTAAAAAGTTTCCCAAGAAATATATTTTTCTTATGTTACGATACAAAGCTTGTATTAAAATCATAAAATACAGTTATTCAGTGTTCAAAGAGGAAACAGCATCACAGAGGAAGGTCACTTTGTGTTTCCCAAAGAAAAAGAAAAGCCTCTACAATAAAAACCAGAGACTGAAACCACACTGACATCAGGTCTTAGTGTTAATGGCTCTTTAAGGCTGAGTGACACATTGATCAGCTGTCAGGAAACATTACAGCTGGAAATTCTGCACTGATTTACAAAACACGTGACTGAGGAGGTTCAGAAATAAATACAAGTTTAAGGCAAATCAACCGTCGTGCAGCTGCGTCCAGGAAGAACCAGCGCCGACTCATCTCTGATGTTCAGGAATCAAACCCAATGAATGTATCCAAGATCAGAATTAAGTTAAATTAAGTTATAAAAAAATTAAGTTATGAAAATCCCAACACTGGAAGCACATTGTTCTGTTGGTGAAGCTTCTAGTCCAGCGGGCTTTGGAAGATGAGTCTGATGCAGCTGGACTCTGCGCTCAGCGGCTGGATGCAGAACGGGCAGGCGGAGTGGAAGGTGTGCGTGCCGTGCGGCAGCGGGATCTGACTCCAGAACGCCGTCGTCTTCTCCGAGCAGACGTGACCGCAGGGGACGAAGGCGTGGGTGGGGGGCTCCGCGTCCACGTAGAAGCCGGACTCGCAGCCCAGCCACAGCGGCACGTAGGGGCCCCGCGCCCGGCACATGGGGCACTCTCTCTCCTGACACTCCGCGTCCACCTCGGGGTTACGACGGCCCCCCCAGCCGTGGTAGCCGTGCACGTGGCCGCAGCGCAGGTAGGCCCAGGGCTGCTTCTCGTCCGGGACGTCTTTGCGGCGAAGGCTGGGGAAGGCCAGCGTGTTGAAGCCGACCGGACACTGCGGCCGCCCGGCGTTCAGCTCCTGCCGCAGGGCCTCCAGGTGTTTGACGGTGGGGGTGTGCGACAGACCCTCAGCCGTCCGCCACAGCAGGGTGGCGCCGCACAGGTCGATGAGCGAGCCGTCCATCAGCTCGTTACACTCAGAGTCCACCTGAGGGAGAGACCAGCAGGTTACAGGTCAACCACAACAACACAGAGACACCTCACCCTGTTTCAATTCATCTTCTAAGCAGACTGTCACAGTGAAGGCCATGACGGGGATTCTTCAGCCTTTCTGAATAAACAAGCTCCTGAGGTTTACTGTCCAAAGTTAATCACTGTATACTAAAGACCGGACAGCACAAATGAGACTGTACATGATTAGCAAAGTTAAAGGAACAGTACAGAATTTGTGCTGCTACGAGTCTGTCCTTCAAAACAAAACACAGTCGGTTTTATTTTTATACTTTTAAATATTTCAGTTTCTTTTGAATGACGTCAAAATGAAGAGCAGAGACACAGAAATGCACTAACAAAGCCTATGAAGAAGACTGCTGGTAAATAAATATGAATGAAAAGAATAAATGCTCTAAAATATTTTTTAAAAAAGAAAGAAAATGCCTCTGACATGTTTGCTGGACTATGAGGAAACACAGAAACATGTTGGCGATCAACTCTGAAGTCACTGACTGAATTGGTTCACTGTTGATAAAACTACAGCTCCCATGAGCGGCGGAGGAGTCACCCACCATCTTGCCTCTCTGCTGAGATGATCTGGTTTCCCGCAGCGTGAAGACGCTGCCGCAGACGGAGATTTCCCTCCAAAGTCCAGGTTTGGAGTCCTGGTTGAAGCCCTGGCGCGGGTGCATCACCAGAACTCCGTTGGTGGTCAGTCCGTCCATCTGACCGTCCTGCATCCTCCACTTGGCGGCCTTCTCCTGCCACGAGGTCAGACATTCATGTTCAGCACTGAGAATCACTTCACGTCTCATCACACAGAACACAGTGATGAATGTGTACGTCAGGGCAGCATACCCCCAGGAAGATGTTCTTGGAGGAGTCGAAGCCAGCGGCGTAGATCCGGGCGGAGTACGGAGGGTTTCTTTGGCAGATGATGCGGCAGGCGAAGCGGGAGATGGTGCTCTGGACCGTCTGACCATCAACCTGACTCTGACCGCCGGGCACCGTGTCCGTCACCACGAAGTCGATGGGATTCTCTGTCGAACGACCGATCTGTGAAGATACACGAGCAAGACTCAGGTTACAGATCGGAGCGAGATCACAGAGTGAGTGTTGATGCAAAAAAACAAAAAACAGAACATTTTCTAAGATTAATTTGTTTGTTGATCCTCATTTCTGTCTCTAATTCCTCAATTTGAGTTTCTTATTTTACTTTCTGTCTTCCACAGTTTGCAGCACCAACACAGTTTTTTGTAGATTGAGGAAATTCTATCAGGCGCCACACTGTGCAACATGACATCGTGCAGAGACGAATAGTTGGAAAAGAAGAATTGTTTCCATTGACTAAAAGGAGGAGTCGAACTGAATCTCAGTGAAAAAGACACGAGGTTTCAGAGAATGAGCACAGAACTCTGAATTACAGGTTGTTATCTGATTGTTGTGTGGTCGTCTATACACAGAAAGTTAAAACCAACCACGCAAAGTTTAATTAAATCTGTATTAATGGATGGAAATCAGTAACTGCTGCAGACCTGGAACATGTCCGTGTTGCTGTCGTGTGTGTACTCCACCACCACCGTCTGGGCCCGAGACAGAGTGTATGAAATACTGTGCTGCTCCTTGTTGCTTATCGCCTTTAAACACAGAAGAGATGAACTGTGACGACATGTTCCAGGACAAACACAGCTGTGAGGTATCTTATTAGTGATGCAGTAAGACTGAGACACAGAGAGTGACAGTGGCATCAAGTTCTGGAGGAGAGAGTCGGTGCAGATCCGGACCTCCTGGAGGAACAAACACCTGGACCAGATTCTGCTCTGATCCGGAGCCGTTTACCGTCAGGAGGAGAGTTTCACTCCTGTCCTCAGCCCGACTCTTCACCTGGCGTGCCGAGCTCTCACCTTGGCAGCCTGAGGTGTGCAGGAGGAGTGCACCGTGCTGGGTTTCACACCGTTGGCCTTGTTTCTGCGACACAGAGCGAAGCGACTCTTCCGCCTCCCCTTGTCACCGTTGGGCAGCGAGCCGTTGCACCTGAACACACAAGAACCGACACTTCTTGTGAGCTTGAACCACCAGTGACGCCTGATTCACTCCACAGCTAAAGACACAAACATGTAAATGCTCATATTTAGATGATGTGAGGTCAGCAGCTGATGTTTCCGCCCTGTCATCACCCTCTCCTGGTTTATACTTGGGTGATGAAGCATGTGACAGTCTGCGGGCCCAGACAGCTTTATTTCAGCTCTAGATTACAATAACACAGAAGCAAACAAAAGGTCTGAACCCACAGCAGCCGGCCTCCCTGAACCACAGGAGCTCTCTTGTGTCCACAGTGAAAGGCCTTCAGTCAGGAAGTCAGCTGCATTCTTCTCTCTGGTGGAGTTTCTCCACATTAACTGGAGCCGGGCTCCGTTATTCTGCTCCCAGACAATAAACACTGGACCTGCCAGAGGTGGGACAGAGTCACATGTAGGTCTCAAGCTTCAACTATGAAATGAGAAGTCAACAGCTACAAGTCTGAGTCCTGACCCAGGAGGACGTACGGATCAGTAACTTCCTCGAGGACAATCAGCTCATTGATTAAATATAGATTATGAGCTGAAGTGTTTCCTGTTGTCAGGTCGAGTTGATGTTTAAATACTCATTTTTAGCTTTGGATCTTTATTCTGAGTGTCTGATAGAAACTGTTTACAAGCTTTAATGATCAGAAACCACATTACATTACATACACTGCTGCAGCACCTCGATTCACCCTCCTGAAAAAGCCCGGCCCGCTCTAATTGGTCAGGTTAAGATTCGCTCACATTAGCAAATGCATTTATAAAAAACCAGGAGGGAAAGCAAAACAAACAGCACTTCATCCAGCAGCTCTACTGAAGCGTCTACATGCTGCAGGTAGGAAGACAATCAGTATATTTCCCAAACGTTCCTTTCTTTCTCTCAGCAGACAGGAAGCTCGAGTCCATCATCGGTTCCAGTCCAGATTAATAAACAGGATGTTCTGGTGCCGTGGCTGTCAGATTATCCACCCGAGCCATCAGGACGCCTCTCGCCTCTACCAAACTATGTTCATTTTCAAAACACAGTTTCACTCGCAGATCATAATTGTCGTCCTGCGCTGCAGCGAATCTGAAAATCTAAATCTAACCAGCTAAATGCTGTCGGAGCTTTAATAAAGAGTCAGCTGAGCTGGAGGTTATCTTCAGAACCAGACTGCTGCCAGCAGCGGGTCAAGTAAACACCAGAGTTCAGTTAAAAGTGGAGCCATTCTTTCCCTGGATAATGCAAACTTCCTGAGGTCGAGATAAAGTGACGTGCTCCTCCTCTCATACAAACCCAGACCACCTCCAGCTCCATGACACATAACACCACCTCTGTTCTCACTGACTGTAGGAGCTTTAAAATTAAACCTTATGACCGCTCTAATTGTTAGTTACCGGGTCGGCCAGACTGTTTAATTTCATCTGCGGATAACATAATGCGAAAAGCAAACAAAAGGTCTGAAGCCACAGCGGCCACGACTCTGCTGACGTCTGTCGACCTCCCTGAACCGCAGCGAGCGGCGGTCAGTCAGGAAGTCAGCTGCATTCTTCTCTCCACACGTTAAACTGCAATCAGCTGGAGCTGTGCTGCTCCTGATGGACTGAGGTTCAAACTGCAAATTAAACTGTTACACGGCACCGAGCTCAGATGTATCAAATCAGTTTAATATTGATGGTGTACAAATTCTTGTCGGCAGCAGAGGAGGTAACGTACGAAGATCGTTACAGAGGTTTCAGACCCATCAGTGTTGGCTTCTCCTGCAGGCTCAGTTATTTTGAGTTTAGGACGTCGTCTACATTATTAAGACTCACCATTTCTACCTGATGACATTCTTCTGTTAGCATGGTTCTGTAACAGCTTCATTTCTGTCCTAAGATAAGATACCATTTCTTCCTGAATGCAGTTAGAAAATAATATTTCTGTGACACCAAATGTCCTGAATGTCATCGCCCGCTGAGATGAAGGATTCAGATGTTAACGTTTCTGTAATGAGGCTCCAGATTCTTCTGAAAACGATCAGCAGTCTTGTAAAGTGCACGTTCGAGGAGTTACAAGACTAAAACAAGCGAAACCTTTAAGACTCCACCTCGATAAGCTGACCACAGCTGTGAAAGCCCCTCAGTGAGTGTCTTACCCCAAAACAATGAGCTCTCCATATTTGACTGGTCCTTTGGTGGAAGCAGGGGAGGTGGAGATGTTTTCCTGACCGAGTGAAAACATCTGTGCAGCCTTCTGGGTGAGGACGTTCCCACTGTCACCCTCAGAGAGCCTCCATCAGTGCAGGTACTCGCTTCACCTGCAGACACATACAAGATGTTTGCATAAGACACGCACTCACGGTCATGTTTAATTCAAAATGTAAAAAACCTTCTTCAGACATTCACACAAACACAAAAGCTTCCAACACAACAGCATTCAGCGGCACAATACACCCACCCTGTCTTTGTGCAGGGAGGCGGGAGCAACAGGGCCAGACAATGTATGTATTGAGTCCAGCACACTGAGCAGGGTTGTTAGGTGTAAAACAAACCCAGTTACATCTGTGACGGGGTGACTCACTTCGCAGCACACTGAACTCATGTTATAATTCTTTGTGCCACCAGAAAAAAAAAACAAGCTGAGCACTGATTCAGTGACGTCATCACCGACCTGCCGGTTACACAACTCATGTTTAATTCTCTGCTGATTTAAACACATTTCATTTCAAACATCCCCCACAGTCAGACGCACCGGTGGACACTGTGTACCATCTGGACGCCGTGCTGGAGGCGGAGCTTCCACAGTGGCCAGTTCTGAAGCTGAAAACCTCAACCTGCACCATCCAGCCGGCTAATCTCCGGTTTAGCACCCGGCTAACCTGAACAGGGATCAAACAATTTAATCCTGCAGCTCTTCTAGAACATTCTTAACTTTACTGGAGCGAATGGCTTCAGTTCTGACAGTGAAAGTCAGAACAAGTGTTTCTGGGCCGCAGTGCATCACGTGATGATGTAATCACGCGCTGGTCTCACAGCCGGGCGTTCTTCCTGCGGGCCGGGACGCACCTCACCGACCCGGAGCTCAAGATGTCCCCACACATCAACTGTTCATCAGCACCTCTGACTGATGAGGCCTAACAGGTTGTTGACAGCTGGTTAGCTAATAAAGGCTACCGGCTACAGCTGGTCCTGACACTGGAACAGGGTTATGATGTGATTTCCAGCTCCTGCTCTCATACTGTTCCATTTTGTTCATATGTGGCGGACCCTGCCACCTTTCTAGCTTCAAACAGTGTTCTGGAAGAACAGCTTGTTTCTTCACTTCTGGAGAAACGACATATTTCTGAGTTTGTACTTTTACCTCATTAATAGCCTGAATTTCTTCTCTAAAACTACGTAGTGCTCCTTTAAATGCACGTCTTATCAGATGACTTTGTTTTAAAGAAACACCGTCCACGTCCTCACAGCTGGTGACGGATCCAAGTCTAATAATCTGTAGTTCAGCAGCCTGATGGTCGTCTCCTCTCCCTGCAGCCCAGTTGGAAACGTTATCTAGGAATCTGCTGTGTTCAGTGGGTGGAGGACATTTACAGACAGACGTATAAAGAAAGGCGAGCCTCGCCCCTCCACCCTGACCGGAGCTTATTTCAGACGCCATGAATGCATCCAGTGAACTGCAGGGGCACAGAGACCCTTTCAGCGCCTGTAACTGGACGCCACATAAGGAGGACGACTCTCTAAAGTGACTTCACTCCTCCACAACAAGCGCTCTGTTGTGCGTCTCTTTCCTCTCGTGACGGAGACGTGGCGTCCACCTCGAGCGCGACACGGAGGTGAATCACACGTCGTTCTGTTCGCACCGCCGCTCAAAGCTGATTCTATCCCTCACTTGTGACTCAGATCTCAGCCTGAACAACACGAAGCTGCAGGGAGTTCAGGATCTTCACCAGCAGCTCGGCAGCTTCTGTTCCTGCTGCTTTACTGTCTAATAATGTTCAACTTCAGTCCCAACAATCGATGCAACAGATGCTTTTTACACAAATTTCACTGCTGAGAGAACTAGTAAGTTTTACTGCCGGTACTTCATCTAACACTTAACTTATTTTGATTATTGAAACATTTATTATCTTTGCACAACAACAATACGTTCTTGTTATCTTCACATCCTGTATTTATACTTGTGTCTCAGTAGTTTAGATCCATCCAACATTGTCCCTGCTGCCCTTATTTTTATCATTATTGTTTTATGCAATTTTTATATATATTTTATTTACTAAATACTATTTACCATTTCTGTAGTGAAGTCTGGAAGCAAACGTTTTTCAGGCGAGTATTTGTACAACCAGAGTGACGTCAAACATCTGGAAATCTTGTTCTTTTACTGAAGTAAAGGATCTGAGTTGTTCCACCAGCGAGCACTCACCCTGGTTCTGGACTCTCCAGATGTTATTGGACCCAACAGGTCATCAGCTCTGACAGTGGAGCGAGTCATTTCTCTGGTGTTGTGACGGGAGACGTATCTGATCAGACGTTTCTTCTCACTGGTTGGTTAATGTTAGCTGGGTGATACGATCTAATATCACCATGTTTTTAGGCAATATCAGGATACAAGATATAAACCATAAGTGTTAGCGCTCTTTCTGGCAGCTACAATCACAACCCAGATCACTGACTTGATAAGAAAGTAAATTAGGTCACGTGTTGAGCACACGACTGGTTATCAGAGCTCTGTGAGTCAGATTCAGACTGGAGACGTGATCTCTCTGATCTGGAGTCAGTAACATGGTGACAGAATACAGATCAGAACAACCACAACTGTTGAATCTGCAGATCTTTGATCAAACGTCAGGAAAAATATCAGCTTCACACACATGAAATCAGGTCATGCTGGTGAAGGAGACGATGGTGTTTATCAGTTTACAGCGATCAAAAATGTGTCACCATGAACATGCTAATGATTCATCAGTGTGTTAATCAAACTCCAGTAACCCACCAAACACCCCACAGACCAACCAGGGCAGCACCGACCCGCTCTGTTTTCACATCAGCCCTGAAGAGGAAATACCCTGCAGAGCACACACACACACACACACACACACACACACACACACAAACCCAGTTCACCATAGCAACAGGCGAAGATAAAGGCCGTGGCTGTGAAGTGTCAGTGAGCAGCCTGTCAAACACATCTAACTGTCCCCACAACAGGCGGAGGAGGGTGGATGTGTTGGGTGGAGGGAGGTCACAGACACACACACACACACACACACACACACACACACACACACACACACACACACACACACACACACACACACACACACACACACACACACACACAAACAATACCATCAGTGTGTTTATATGCGCACTAATAACTGAGTGTGGAGCAGCTCCAGGCGACAGTGTCGTCTCGTCTCTGCACCATGTGAACGGTTTACTCGGATCATCTCGGAGGAATTTAACCCGATTAACAAAGAAGAGTTACTCATCAATCGTTCTGTTAAATCACAGAGAACGTACAGACACGCCGGAGGATCCGCCCACAGATCAATACCATGATAAAATCATTATAACCAAGATTTAAACATGTTTTACCAATTTGTTGAATGAGATCACATGACATTAGACAGAAGCCAAACAAAAGCCGGAGGACCAACTGTCATCTCTAAATAACTTAAAAACAGACAACTTTCCCCCGCAGCGTTTCTGAGTGGTGTCAATGTTGCTGTAAACAGAACCGGGTCAACAACACAGAACAGAACACACGTTCATTCAGTTATATAGTGTGTAGTAGGAACAGATGTCCAGTTAAAGGAGCAGTCTGTAACTCGCTTTGTCTTCTACACTGAATAAACAAACTGACCTTATAGAAACATCACAGTTCATACTGTTATACTCTGTTTACATGTGGCGGACCCTGCCACCTCTCTTACTTCAAATCAGTGTTTCCTCTGAGAACAGCTTATTTAGTCTAGAGTTTGAATTTCTTCTACTAAACTACATAGTGCCACTTTTTACAGGTGTAGCAGTGAATTCTGCCCTGACTGCTCAGATCGTGAACAAATAGTCATAATCATAATTATTATTATCGATCCTGCAATGTCTTTGACAAAACTGCAGACTGCTCCTTTAAAACTATCAAGCGATTCAAGCGTGTACAAAATAACCAACAGAACTCAGCTGGCAGGTTAATATTGTACAAAGACCGTCTACACACCCTCAGTTTGTTGATTCTTTGTACACTTTCCTTCCCGTCTCATGTTTTAATTTGGATTATTTCCTTGTTCCAGAGATCGTTCAGCCGAGGTGATAAATCCTGTTGACGCTCACCATCACCTGCTTTATGATATTTTGAACCTTACTGTAACTCTGTGTATAGCTTTATGATCCGTATATTACTTTACGGTATTGTGCTCCCTCACTCCCAATTTAAATGTTATATTTCACATTGGAAGTCTTTCCGTCTTTGTTCTGAAGCTGCTGCACAACCATCACACGTGTTTTCCAGGTGACCATAAACATCCTGATCACTCTTCTGTTACTGACTGATTCGACTTCACCCTAAACTTCAGCCTGCTGGGATGTAAAGTGGGCATGTCCTGTAGTGATGATGAGGAGATCTATTTGCTTATAAACAGTTCCAGGTAAAGTGTGCAGTCGTGCCCATCCTTGATAGATGCACCCGCCTTTTTCATTCACTCAAACAGAACCGGTCCACGTTGAGTCTCGCCACACGTGTTGCTCTGAGACTGTGAGGAAGGCGCGATGAAGAAAAGTTTCACGTGGATTACGAAGTTGTTCACCACTTTTTCTTGATCAGACTCCATCCATCTGTCCGACCCGCATCACACCTGCTCCGACTCCCAGGTGAGCGCCGTCTGCCTAAATATGCTGATTTTCATATGGAGTTCTGAATGGGTTTTTCACATCATTACATGTGTTGACTTTGTCTGTGAAAGGCGGCAATAACAGATGAAGGCACGTTAATTAAACATTTATTATGTCACGACAACCAAAAATATTACATTTAGTATCCTGATATGTTTTATCATTATGGTATTACTATGTATTTATCAATAACAGATACATTTAAGAGTATTTTAATGAGTATCGATAAGTCATACTGGAATAAAAGTGAAGATACATGTTAATAGATTACTTTGGTCCAAGTGAAAGTCACCTGTTTGAATAATACTCGAGTAAAAGTCTTAAAGTATCTGACAAAAAATATATCATACATATACTAATATGATGTTTACACTGTAGACGTTGAGCCTGGATCGGACACTTTCCCCTCCTGGTGTTTCTGCGTGGTGTTATTGTTGTTGTAAACAGAACCGGGTCAACAACACAGAACAGAACAAAAGTTTAGTCAATTATTTAGTCTGTAGTCAGAGCAGATGTCCAGTTAAAGGAGCAGTCCGCAACTCTCTTTGTCCTCGCGACTGAATAAACAAACTGTGTTTACGTGTGGCGGACCCTGCCACCTCTCTAACAGTGTTTCCTCTGAACAGCTTGTTTATTCTCTTATGGGAATAATACATATTTCTGAGTTTGTATTATTATCTCATTAATATTGTAAATACACAAAAATCTGAGTTTGAATTTCTTCCACTAAACTACATGGTGCCGCTTTTTAAAGGTGTAGTAGTTAATTCTGCCCTGACTGCTCAGATCGTGAACAAATAGTCATAATCGTAATTATTGATCCTGCAGATTTAAAGGAGCACTATGTAGATTAATATGTCTTCAACAAAACTACAGACTGCTCCTTTAAAAATGATTCAAAAGTGTACAAAATAATCAACAGAAATTCAAAGACCGTCTGAACACCCTCAGTCTGATTATTGTTTTGTACACTTTCCTTCCTGTCTCGCGTTTCTAATTTGGATTATTTCCTTATTACTCGTTCAGCCGAGGTGATAATCACCATCACTCGCTTTATGATTTTATGATCTTTTCTGTAAACCTGTTTATTTCTTTATGACACTTTCTGTTAACCCGTTTGTAGTTTTATGATCCGTATATTACTTTCCGGTATTGTTCATACTTCACTCCTAATCTAAATGTTTTATTTCATATTGGAACTCTTTTCTTCTTTGTTCTGCACAATGATTTACCCTCCAGATGATTAAAGTCATATCTAATCCAAACTTATGTCTATAGTATGATGTTTTTTCAGTGAAAAGGCTTAATGTTATAGTTTGAAAGAGTGTATTCACTCCTGTTGATGTTAGCAGTGGTGGGTTCTTCTCACAGATGCTCTATAAAAACTGTATGAAGCCACGCATGAATACTGCGACTGCTTTCAGCCGTATCCGTGACAGACAGCTTGAACTGTGACCGTCTCTTCTGTGCAGATCTGAACCTTCTCCGGGTTCTAGGTCAGCGTTCGCGTGTGAAGACGGGGCTGACGTGGGCTGTGAGCTTTTAATACGAGCGGACAGTTGGACAAAAAAGGGCCAACTCTCAAGTTTTTTAAACGGGGGAACAAAAGCAGCGTCTGCAGGGGGACAGATGCTCTGGTAGGATGGTGCATGCTAATCAGTTTGTGTGGCCGGAACAAAAGAGGCCAGCTGGGCTACACGGAGCCGGACAGACCGGCCCGGCAACCACGAGCACTGCTGGAGCCCCCTGATCAGGATCACATACAACACTCACATGCTCTGTTACCACATGTCCTACTGTGGTGTGATAGCAAAGTGTATGTGGACCAATATCCATTATTATCCTGTAAAAATATTTTTAAAAAAGCTCAATTTAAATTCTGAATGTAGTTACTGCACACACAAGTATAGTGTTATAGGATAATATATCACATATTACAGAACAATCAGAGTACTTGAAGACGTATTTAAAATGACTTTGTAGTTGGTAAATTGTTAAATTAAAGATCATAATTCAGTTTTAAACACACTTGGAGGGAATACAGCCTCATTGTGTGGTGTGGGAGTACTGTATGACCACCCAGGGAGACAAAGAGAAGCATTAAACAAGAACATTATGGCATTTTAATAACGTAATATGTCTCTGTAGTGATTTTAAAGTGGTGTTTTAGGGTGTTTACATTATATATTAACACCAAACTTGTCTGGCATTAAATACAATAACTTTCACATGAATATCAGCGTTATGGGTTATTGTTTCTGATTAATATTAACCTTATTAGCCACTTCTGACTCGTTGTTCAGGTGTTAACTGCGCTGTTTGTACAACACTTAGCTAGTTACCGTCTGTGTCGTTAGCTAACGCAGCGGTATGAATTTAAACAGTTGAGAACTTTAAAGTAGCTAATTCGTTTGCTAACTAGCTCGTTGTTCCATCTTAGCATGACTGCGGACTGTGGGGAACAGGTTTTAAAGTTGTTAAAGTTATTAAGAATAAAGAGAAATTCAGACTTTGAACAATAAACTTACCAAAGTTCTAAACCGTTGTCATGTCCCGGATATCTCCGTCCCGTTACCGACAGTGTTTCACTGTTTCTGAGCGGAAGAAAGTGTTATTAAATGTCCGGTACCGGTGGATTAACACGTCTGTCCTCAGCAGTCTGTCCTGGACTCCTTAAAGTGGACTCAAGCCCAGTGAGGTTCTGTTCCGACTCTGAGGCGCTGATGTGACCTGAGCTCAGTCCTGAGAGCCTACAGTGTAAACTACAGGCACTTCCGGTATGCGTTTCAAAATAAAACGAATGAAACCGAAGTCACGCCCCTTCCGGTTTGACTTTGGGATTGTTGCAGTGTATTTTGGATTATTCAAGAGAATAATGTCACATTTCGGATCCTTGCAGGTTCAGTTCAAAAGTGAAGAGAACTGAATCACTCTGGGTTCAATCAAAGTGATTGATGATGTCACAGCGGCCTGCAGGACGATGCGATGACTGAAGTCAGCATCTCTCTGGTTCCTCTGTGGGATCATTGAACTGTATTCTGGAAAATAATCTCAGGTTTCTGACCCATCCAGGTTCTGTTGATCCAGATAATCTCCACAGATGAACTCCACTCTGTGATGTGTGAAGCTACATTAACTGTGTAGCAGTAAGAAGCTAATGTTAGGCTACAAACAGACGACATCACGGTCACATGACTGAAACGTCTCCACCACTAAGAGTCTTACTGCACAATTACTATCCAGGTTTTCTATAAACTGATCAGTGTACAAGTTGTAAAGTCAGAGTTAGAACAGTGTGGAACTAAAGTGGCCTGTAAAGACGGACTAGTGAGTAGATGAGTCTCCGTGTTGCTGTGAGGACGTTTAATGTCCCCGACAACCTCTGTAGTCTCATTCAGACACTTGTTAGCAACCGCCCTGGAATTGCAAAAATGTCAACTGTTTTTCAGGTTTCAGGATCGTGCCTGCGGCGCTCCGTGGAGCCGTACTTACAGACACTTTATGTGTTTACATTTCAACACATACAGAGTCTACAGAATCAGCTGTTGGTCCTGTTTGCAGTGACATAAAACAACCTGTAACAAAAAAACAGTAAAAAAGCATTTTCTCAGTACTTTCTTAATGTTTACTGACAAGACACAAAGTTAAAATGCCTAAATGCAGCATAAACTGGTGTTTTATTGTGAAAGTTCGAGCTTCAGCTGTTATTTCTCTCTCTCTCTCACACACACACTCACTCACGCACGCACACACACAGGAAGATGACTTCGCTCCATCCATAACTTCTGATGTGAACAGTGGGCGTGTCCTGTAGTGACGACGAGGAAACCCATTGCCTGAAAAGTAGCGCCGCGCGCCCGCCTTTTCCATTCATTCAAACAAAACCGATCCACCTGTCCGACCCGCGTGAGCCCGCTCCGACCCTCAGGTGAGCTCTGTCCGCCTTGTTTTCATCACTTTTAACTAAATTTGAAGTTTTCCATATGGAGTTCTGAATGGTTCGTCACGTTGAGTCTCGCCGCACGTGTTGCTCTGAGACAGTGAGGAAGGCGGAAATCTGAGGAAGGCGCGTTGATCAAACGTTTCAAGTGGGTTAAAAAGTTGTTCACCGCCTTTTTTCTGATCAGACTCGATCCATCTGTCCGACCCGCATCACACCTGCT
>NC_051039.1:1495996-1590996 GCF_904848185.1 Acanthopagrus latus | reverse complement strand
AGTTCCTGCCGTGTAAATAGTCGAGTCCGACCGATGTGCAGGTTTCTTTGGGACAATAACGATATTGATCAAAACATCGACAGATTTACACCCACTCAAAAACACTTGTATCAAAAAATATGTAATGGAGGTCGGAGTTATTAATAGTTTAATGATTAACTTTATTATAAGGACGGAGGGACAAGACAGCATCGTTTCTGTCCTGGTGATCCATTTTCTAGGACAGTTTGTGACCTTTGTTTGTGGCAAGAAAAAGTTTTGCCAGGATAATCTTCCAAAATTCCTAAAAAAAATTTTTAAAAAATAAATAAACAAATAAGCAAATAAATACACACACCTTGTGTGTAACTGAGTGTGTTATTTATTAATTTATTTCCCTGGGAGAATTATTTTTTATTTTTATATTATGTATTTTTATTTATTGATTGATTTTTTTTTTTATTTATTTTTTTTTCCCCATGTGTAGAACAAGAAAAATAACCTTTTTCTTTTTCAGGCAAAAACAACTTTTTCTTTTTCCTTTTTTCTGAACAAAATATTTTGCGTGTGTGGAACCAAGTTACATTTTGGGTTTTCTTCTTCTTCTTTTTTAATAATTCAGTTGGTTCCACAGGCAAAAAGAATATTTTTATAGTTGCAAAAATCTTCTTTGTTTTAAAATGTTTCTATAACTGCAAAAAATAAATTACATTATAAATAATTTGTAATTAATAAAAAATGATATTATCACTCGGCTTCATTTTTCATATTTCCTGGGAAATAAAAAAAATTGCAAAAAGTTAGCAAGCCATGAACACAGGAGAGAAAACATTCAATCAGACAAAGAAATTGTTTTCTCATGTGTCCTTCAGAGCTTCCGTACAATTGTCAACAATGACACAATATCTTGACCTAAATTACCTGATGAACCAGTGTTGCTCTGATAAATAACATATGACACGTGTTTCTGACCGGTCTAACCAACATGGCCGCCTCACACCCGTCTCTTACAGATAAAGTCTTCTCCTGCGTCTGCTGCTTCATCGTTTTCAACGCCATGGACTTGGCTGGTCGCAGCGCCCCGTCTCTCGGCCAATGGGTGAGTCTCTCCGCCTGCCCAGAGAATTCACACCCTCGTTACATATTAAAGGTGCAATACGTGAGAGTGTAGCCACCCGTCCTGCTAACTGTGGCTGCTGTTAGCTCAGTTAGCCGTGCAGCTAGCGGTCTGTACTGGGAGCCCACCAACCAGCTGGTTAGCATGACTTCACAACAGGAAACTGTCCTTTCTCCACATGCTGACCAGACTGTTGTTTATTTTATGTTTTCAACTAAAATCCTCCCACAATGCACCTGTAATGATTCCTGAAACCTGCTTTAAAGGCAGATTCGTGACACATCAGTTATTTTAGATTTTGATCCATTTTAACAAAAAAGTCTCAAGAAACATCCTCCGTCTTCTGTCTGTATCTTTTTTTTTTTACCATCGTAAGAATATCACATATAAGTAAAGTTTTTATTACGATGCTTATTAATTGCTGCTGTTGGTGTTTGTGCAGCCAGCGAAGGACAGCTTCCTGTTTCCTGTCGCCGTGTTGTCCCGTCTGCTCTTCATCCCTCTGCTCATGCTGTGTAACGTGAAGGGCTCCAGACTCCCTCAGCTCTTCAGACACGACTGTGCCTTCGTCACCATCATGGCCTTGTTCTCCTTCTCCAACGGGTACCTGGCGAGCCTCTGCATGGCCTACGCTCCACAGTGAGTCTTCAGCAGGAATGCCATCCAAACCGTCAACTGCATTCAGCTTATTAAGTGATTTGTAGACTGATTGGATCTTGAGTTCGTCTCTGTGTTTCACTCGTCTGACACTTGGTGGTTTCACTGGTTTCTGTCGGTAACTGTTCTGCGTCTTTTGATGCTCGTGTGGACGCGTTGTAACTTCCTGTTTCTGTCCTCAGGCTGGTGAGACATAAAGACTGCGAGACGGCCGGCTCTCTCATGACCTTCTTCCTTGTGCTGGGTCTGGCGGTGGGAGCGTCGTTCTCCTTCCTGCTGGGAACGCTGGTGTAGACGAGCAGGGTCGAGTAAATCAAGCGAGACGGTGAGAAGTTAAAGCATCACGTGTGATCCAGTCGAGTTTTAGCACTTTGTATCAGGACATTTTGTAAGAATATTCAGAGACGTGAGGGCTGATTGACTTTTAGCCCGTCAGAGACACGTGGTTTAAAAAGACGTGGCTCCTTCATACGACTCGTCTCGGCCCAAACATTCACGTAGAAACTTCTGTTAAACTCATTGGACCCTGTGGAATCCTGCAGCTGCACTCCAGTCATCATGTTATTGATTGATTGACTGATTGACTGATTGATTGATTGATTGTGTGTTCTCAGCTTCACTCACGTCTTATTTCTCTCCAGATCGGGTCGAAGTTTGTCCTGAAACATCCAAGAAACCCAAAAGATCATTGACAGAAGAGCTTCTCAGACTTTATATTTTATATTGTTGTCATTAATTCAGCATTCAGCAACAAACATTGTAAACGAACTTTAAGGTTTCTTGGATGTTTCAGGACAAATTTAGATTTTGTTGAGGCTGAGAACACAAACAAAGAAAAGTTTTGGAGTTCAGTCGCAGGATTTTGGGAGTTTGCGTGAACTTAATTTAATTTAGTTTTTCCACAAAGACGTGATCCAGGAAAAGTTCTGAATTCTGGTTCTGTTGTGTGGAATGACTGGTGGAGATCCAAATGTGCTGTTCAGTAAACTGGACATGAATTATTGAAGTGAAAGTCTTTATGATAAAATAATCAGGGATCATTAAAGGTAAACAATGTGGAAAGTATTTGTACAATCAGGAACTAAATGAATAACGTCACATCTTCCTTTTCTTCTCTTTTGTTTGTTTATATTTATTTTTTCTTATAACTCGTACTTTAATGAAGTGTCAACGTCAAGAATCAACCTTTATCATTTTAAAATCCCTGCTTTTATTGTGAAGGCAACTATTTTGAAAGTCCTCTGCTTCCAAACATTTTGTTTAAAGTTTTATAATATATTTCCTGGAAACAGCTTTTATCTGTTTGTGATTAGTTTTATTCCCTGGTTTTGTTTTCTGTGTGTGCTGTACTGTACAACGCAGCGCTCCTATTGGCTGCAGAGAATTCTGTCGAGCACTGATTGGTTTACAGGTCAACAGGTGAGCTTTACATTTTATTTTATGTTACTGAATTTAAAAGTTCATCACTGAATGTGTTTTTTTTCTCGTGTAATTTATCTTTTGATATTCTGAATGTCAGGCTGTTTAACTGTTTAGTTTTTCTCTTCACACTGAGGGTTTTTCAAATGTTCTTATTCGTTTTATAGAAACACAAAAAAAAACAATTTTAAAGATTATCAGTTTTATTTTTGCTTATTTATGCATGTTAGCACTGTGCTGATGCTTTCTTTCATTCCTCTAAACAGAAAAGTCTTTATGTTTGTTTTCATAATAAAGCACCTAAAATATCAAACTTCTGTGTTTTATTTTAACCTACAATACCCACAATGCAACTCATCCACTGAGTGACATCACTGGAGATGCAGCTTCATCCGACCCGTTACTGAGGAAAACTGGCAGAGTTACCCTTTAAGATGAGAGAACAATATCATTCTATCTGAGCTGACGTTTCTCTTTCTAACTTGTTTTTAATGTGATTTATCTGTATTTATTTCATCTGTGAGTCACAGTGAGCTGCCTCACTCTCAGTCGGACTTGCCTGACTCATGTTTTGGACTTTTGTGGGAACATTTTGTTCTGTTTTCCACTTTTACAGAAACTTGTTGCCACTTGTTGAGAGAAACAACTCACTGCTGCTGATTCGACTGTCAGCGCTGTTATATATGATCCTCATCTCCCTGTGAGAGCTTCAGTCTCTGCAGACTGACGGCTGTTTTAATGACACTAATGATGTGCAGTCGGTGCTGCGCAGCATGCAGAGGCACATTAACGCCACACTGCTGATTGTCGGCTTCCTCTTCCTCCGGCTCGGCCCTTTTCCTTTGACCTCACGTCCTCCGGCTTCCTCCCATTCTTCGCTCTCCTCCAGGAAAATGAAAAGGAAAGTCAGGACTGTGGACGCCTGCACCGACTGTGAGGTGAGTCTGTCTGGATTCTTCTGACTTCGTGCCAGCATCTTTAAAACTTCAACTACAAATGTATGTTTGTACAACTCACATGTTGCTGGTTTGAGGCTGAACATGAGATTTATTGAGTCTCTGTTTCTGAATTATTATGGGTCATAAATCATGAAATTCAAACTCTTTGCAGTTGTTTTGTGTTTTTGTTTGTAGTTTTGTGTCTTGTTGTACTTGCTTTGTCTCTCTTTGTTGATGTTTTGTGTCCCTTTGTAGTTGCTTTGTATTTTTGTAGCTGTTTTATGTCTTGTTATAGTTGTTTCGTGTCTCTTTGTTGTTGTTTCGTGTCACCTTGTAGATGTTGTAGATGTTTTGTGTCTCTGGTTGTTTTGTGTCTCTTGTTTGTGCTGGTCTGATGGCAGTGACATGTTTCACTTATTAACCTAACATTCATTCAGTGTTTTAAAGAGAACAGTAAAGTCATACTTGAGTAAAAGTAAAGATATCATGTGAAAATGTTACTTTGGTCAAATAAATCCATAAGAATAGTTCTTGAGTAAAAGTATTAAAGTGTATATATTTATATAACTCCTGTTACATTGTGATGCACGTAAGTTACAGATGTGGAGGGTCGACTACAGACCAGCTGTTTGTTCTCTGTGGGAGACAGTAAATATCTTTAACAACACACAAATGTCTCATAACACAATGAGAGAACAGCAAAAACACAAAAAACAGAATATGAACCCTTTCAAATGTTTGTCGCTAACATTGAGCTGCCATTAGCAGCATTAGCTGGCTAACTTGAGCACTGTTATCCAGCGTTAGCGGTGTTAGCTAATGCAGAAAAGCAAACTTGAGCAAAATCAGGCTTTACCAACCCAACATGTGTCTATTTGACGTCCTGGGAATGAGACTCAACAATCAACTGTCTCTGTGGTGCGTTCAGGAGCAGCTGGGACAAATCCTACTGATTCTACCTTTAACTTTAATAGTCTTTGAATTCTATTAATACGACGTGAGCTTCAGTTAGCTTTGAGCACAAATGTCCTTCAGAGGGAGACTTTTTACTCTGATACTCTGAGTCCATGTCAGAGCCTGAACTCTGTTACTGTGCTGGAGGAAACAAGCTGGATCAGAACTTCTACTGTCACCAGAGTCTGAATGATGTGGACTTTTACCTCCTCTGTTCTGACTCTACAGCTCGTAGACTGATCAGACTGTAGTGTAGTCACAACAAACGTTAAGACTTTTAGGCATTTAGTGAGAGAAACTTAAATAAAAAGTGTTTGTGTTCAAACATTTTTGCTCGGCTGGATGAAACCCTGAGGAGAGTTTAATCTGTGGGGGTTTGTGGGCAGTCACAGCTTCACAATAAGCTCACTTGTTATTGACCTGAGAGAGAGAAAGGCATGCAGGGCAGTGTGTGTGTGTGTGTGTGTGTGTGTGCGTGTGTGTGTGTGTGTGTGTGTGTGTGTGCTGAGCCAGGTTGGAGTTTCTGCGTCAGCGTTGACTCAGTCGTAGTCGGAGGCAGACAAACTGGACGGGCAGCTCATTCCTCTGCTGTTTGTTTCCTTCAGATCAACATGGCCGACACACACAGAGCCTCAGCACAGGGCAGGAAGGTGAGTCCACACACACACACACACACACACACACACACACACACACACAATTGAACAGGAAGCAGCAGGTCAGAGATTACAGAGCGACCCAGCAGAGAGGAACCGTCTGACCCACATCACTGATCATCTGCACCGATCATCTCTTTTACCTCTCAGGTGAAAGTTTGAACTGACAGTTTCAGAGTTATGAAGGAAGCTGCTGTCAACAACTTCCTGCCAGAATTAACAAAATAAAAGCTCTCTTATTTTTCAGAATAAAAACAAAATGATATCCACGTTTACCTGCTGAACATTAAAGTGATGGAGACATTAATGCATCCATAGTTAATAATGATGATAATAATAATAATAATAATAATAATAATAATAATAATAATAATAATAGTGAGTACTTTTACTTACTTTGGGTTAAAAAAAAAAAAAATAAATCAGGAAGACAAAGCTGAGTCAATCCAAGATGAAACAAGGATTAAAGCATTCAAATCTTTGAATCTTTGATTTTGAACGTTGGACTTTTACTTGTAAAGTATCCGAGTATTTATATGGTATGAATACTTTTACTTAAAGGTGCAATATGTAAGAATTTGCCACATGACAGCCGAAGTCATTCCAAATACACTTCTGATGATTATTTGTCTGCTTTTGGCCGAATAGATAAACTTAAATAAAGGTATTTGGTTTTTCCTGCATCTTTAGCAGCTCAAAAATCATCCATCATACAAAATGTAGTTATTAATATGAGCAATATATATTTTAATATATATGAATTACACCAATGGTACTTTTATGAAGACGGGGTTGCGTTGGAGGACCTCAGTATTTTCTAAAATCCTGCCTATGACCTCATGGACGACCTTTTAAAAATTAAACAATTACATAAAACTTTTGTCTTTTCAGCTTTATGTTATAATTTTAAAAGCTCACTTTGTGTTTCTGCTGATGTGACGCAGCCTGGAGGGTCATTTTTAGTTTACATCTCACTACACTGGACAGGAAGTCTTTTTCTTTTTCTTCTTAGTGAATCACATCAGCTGCTTTTATTTTGAAGGTACATCTGAACTCAGTTCTGGTTTGTCAGGTGCTGGTCACATGGCGTGTGACGTCACACAGTTAGTTGTTTGGCTGTTGAGCTCCAGCCTGAGAAACACAGAGCTGTCTGCACATGTTGGCCTGTGATGTGATGTCATGTGATTATTATCAGGTTATTAGATAGTTTTGATATTTTATAGTTTGCTTATTGTTGCTTTTATATTTTATTTATCATACAAATAAAGTGTCATTTGGAAACTGACATGAACATTTTGCAAACCTGACAAAGTGACTTCACTTGAACACTCGAAGGAAACTGAACCACAATAAAGTAGACGAATGATTTCAAGCTGTTAAAACATTTCCAGCTCGTTCATCTTATGACTGATTGATGATTTCTTTTTTTATTTCCTCCTTTCAGAAATGGGTTTTTCCACAGAAAAGTTTGACTGATGGAAACAAAGCGAGCGTTCGCTCTGCTGACAGAGACGCTGACAGAACTCTGGTAACATCGAGCCGCCATGTTCTCGTTTTCAACTCTCCTGTATCTTTTATTTTGTCAGTTCTCCTCCAGTTAGATCCAGAATCATTCATCACAATGTGTACGTCTTTGTGTAAATGTGTGTGTGTGTGTTTGTGTGTGTGTGCAGGCGGTTCCGTTCAGAGGTCCCATCACAGGTGGGATGCAGCCGGGGAAGAAGGTCGTGGTGGTCGGTGTTGTGGACCCTCGTCCTGACAGGTAACACCTCCTCACTACTTCACTGCCATCAGAGTATTTGTACTCGGTTGTTTTGCTGCTGAACTCAGATGTTTGGTTGGTGTGTGTTCCTCCGTCAGGTTCTACGTGGCCCTGACTTGTGGTCGTGGAACGTCCGGGGAGCCTCCGCCCGACGTGGCTCTGGAGCTCTGCGTTAGATTCAGGGACCGGCAGGTGCTGCGCAGAGCCTGTGTGTCCGGATCCTGGGGGGACGTGGACAGAACCGTCCCCTTCTTCCCCTTCATCAGAGACCAGCCGTTCAAGGTACCGACGTCTGTCCACACTCTGAATCTGACGTGAGACAGTGTCCACGTCTGTGAGATCATTCTGTGGCTCTTTGTAGTTGTTTTGTGTCTCTTTGTCTCTGTGTGGTTGTTTTGTATCTCTTCGTTTTTGTTTTGTCTCTTTGTGCTTGTTTTATCTCTTTGTCTCTTTGTGGTTGTTTTGTCTCTTTGTAGTTGTTTTGTGTCTCCTTGTGTCTTTGTAGTTGTTTTGTCTCTTTGTAGTTGTTTTGTGTCTCTTTGTCTCTGTGTGGTTGTTTTGTATCTCTTCGTTTTTGTTTTGTCTCTTTGTGCTTGTTTTATCTCTTTGTCTCTTTGTGGTTGTTTTGTCTCTTTGTAGTTGTTTTGTGTCTCCTTGTGTCTTTGTAGTTGTTTTGTCTCTTTGTAGTTGTTTTGTCTCTTTGTAGTTGTTTTGTGTGTCTTTGTAGTTGTTTTGTCTCTTTGTAGTTGTTTTGTGTGTCTTTGTAGTTGTTTTCTTTCTGTTTGTTGTACTGTTGCCGTCATTATAAAGAAATATTCTCATCAGAATGTCTTCACGTGTGACCTGGTGATGCTCATCGTTCAGACTAATCAAGCTGACGTGTGAATATCCGACTCAAACTGTTGCTGTTGTAAATCTGTGTCAGATTGTTAAACATGTGAAATGAGATCGACTAAACGTCTCGTCTCGTCTCGTCTCGCAGATGGAGGTTCACTGTGAACACAGTCGTTTTCGGGTGTTGGTGGACGGACAGCAGCTGTTCGACTTTAACCATCGAGTGATGTCGCTCAGAGACATCGACACGTTGTGGATCAAAGGCAGCGTCACCATCACCAAACTGGCGTGAAGACGTCAGTGCTGAACTGTTGAAGTGTTGACCAGGACCCGTCTGAACACATCTTGGTACCAGGTGTTTGGTACTGGTACTGGTGACAAGCGAGTGTTTCATGATCTTGTCTTATATTTATTTTTAATGTTTCATGTTGATCTTAGAAAAGGTTTTTCTGTTTCTGTCTTTTTATATTGCAGATAAATGTTGAATCACTCAGGAAACTCTGACAGACACATCTGGCTAAATCAAACCTGATGTCACTGTAATTAAATGTGTTTTATTTAAAATGTTAACTTCATACAATCTTTGTGATTTTAATAAGCTGGCAGATGTCTTGACTTTTTAACTTTTTACATTCGAACACTGGGATTTAGTGACATTTTCCATTGTGCAAATGTGTTTCCAGAGTGGTCGACTGAAGGATTTCTGAGGTTAATGAAGTCACATTTCTGTACATTTTTCTTTTGACAGCCTCCCAAACACTCTGACTTTGGTTTCCTCTGGGATTTGTTTGGGTTTCGGTGACCCGGGGAGTCAACATGTGGAGGAATAAAGATTTAGTATCCAGAATTATGCAAAATATGAATAAATGAAGTTAAATGAATCTAGTCTGACACATAAACATGTTCTGTTGGCTGGAGGTTGAGTTAGAAGTGACGTCATGTTTGTCTGTTTGTCTTTAATGTGATCTGATCACAACTACTGACATTTATTTTTATTGGCATTTTTGTCTGTTAAAGTGATTCATGACTGTATTTTCTGTCTGGTGAGTAAATATAAATATCAGCTCCCACAGTGATGCTGCAGGTCCATTCATCACCGCTCAGGATTAACATTTAATATCTGTAAATGAATATTAAAATAAAGCAGACACAGTTTGGTGTGTTTGGTTTCGTCTCATGTGTCAGAAGTCTCTGAGTCGCAGGTGGAGAATAATTACCTCACATAAAACTCCATGCTAATTAAATAAATATTATGATATATTTTGTGCATATATTTGACTAAAATGTTGGAGATATTTGACCTTTTTTATGTTGCAAATATATTTTTTAATATGCTGCTGATAATATTTTACTGATATTTTATAAATGTTTGACCCACACTTTTGGATATCTTATTTTTTTTTTCTTTTATGTTACTGATACATTTTTGGACATACTGATATTTTTCATATATTTTACTGATGATTTATTGATATCTCACTTCTAGTTCACTGATATTTTAAGAAAAATCTTTTTGGATATTTTTTTACAAATATTTGTCACATAGTTTGATAAAAAATGCCCAAAATGTTTATTTACGTTATTATCATTTAAACTATTTTATCCTGACTTTTGGGACATTTTACAAATATATTCAGAACTTTTGGAACATTTAGGTTTATATTTCAGACATTTTATAAAAATATGACTGGATATTTCATTAATAATTGTCATTTTTTCAGATATTCATATTTATTTTTTATTTTTTCGGATATTTTTCTAAATAACCACGGATAGCATACTGTTATCTTTTTTAAAAATAATTTCCTATCTTTTTTGTATATGTTACCAATATTTTTCTGATATTTTACTGATACCTTATTAAAAACTTGCGTCTCCTTTAATATTTTTGTGGATATTTTGTCCCCATATTTGGGGAAATTCTAATTGGCTAATAATTTAATATTTTTTGTATTAAAGACATTAAAGCCTTGATAACATTTATATATTTTACTAATAATTTTACTAAAAAGGTTTTTTAGGCCTATTGAAAACATTTCTTGATATCATGTAGATATTTTTAAATATATTTTCCTATCGTTGTCTTTTACGCTACTCACATACTCCAGACACTGAACTTATATACTACTGATACATGTTGGGATGTTTCTCTGTGTTGTGTTTAATCAAACTGACATCTTACAGGTGTTACAGTTTCTGTCATGTTGTGATTTTTACACATCTTCATTACATTATATGATGATATCAGACCTGAACTCTCTCCCGGTTCGGTGCATCTGTCAGCTGCAGGATCAGTGTTGTCAGTGCTCACCTGTCTGAACTCTTCTACCTGTTCACTGAAACTTTGTGGAGCCTCACAGCACACAGCCGACCTGCCACAGCGGTGCATGCTGGGTGATATTGAGGCAGGGTAGCAGCAGCAGCAGCCGGCTGACTCAACCTTCAGTTTCTGCCCCAGTTTCAGCCGTCCTGCGCTGTTCTGCCGGCTCCACCTGACCACACATGGACAGCACCGTCTTTACCTGAGTCATGGACACCAGCGGACAACATCTCACGGTCAGCTCACCTGTTTCTTTTGCTAACTAAGACACCTGCTGTCAAACCGGGCTGGGTGATGAGGAGCGGCTAAAGCTAAAGCTAGCTGGACGTTCAGGGAAGATGCTTGTTGTTGTCGTTGCTGGTAGCTAGCTGCGTAGTTAGCTCAGGTAGTTGACTTCTCACTTACTTTTATCTGATGGTGTTGGTTTACCGGGCTTCACAAACACGAGATGTCCGTGTACTGTTGTTCTTTAACTACTTAACTGACTCAGCAAAGTGTGAACAAACTGGTAACATCGCTCACAGCAACACGGTTAATGTAGCTTTGGGTTTCAGACACAGTCAACCCGGCTAGGCTAGGTTAGCCTCCGCTACACCCGATCTCAGCGAAGTGTCTCGGCCTGTGTAGCTTAAATTAAATGCCTTCTAGTTAGTGATAAGCTAGCTGTTAGCATCGTGTCAGATTAATCCTAATCTAGTCTTTTACTGTTCTGTATAACAACTCTACTCAGCTGTCAGGTTTCTGCTGAGCTAACGATAGCAGCAGCCAGTCTGTTAGCCTGCTAAGCTAGCTGCTCACCGCTACGTTAGCCTCCTAGCTTCCCTGAAACTAACGTCAGAAAATGTGAGAAACTTGGTTTGACCGAGAATTGAAACCAAACAAGCGGACAGGTAAAGAAGTTAACAGCCGTGGTGAGAAGCTAACCTTGTCGTGAAGGCGACAGCTCGTCTGATAGATAACAACATATCATGTTGGCTAGTAAATAAACTCAGTTGGACTTCATGTTCGGTCCAAAACTGCTGATTTAATTCTGTGTTGTTCGGACAGAAGCTGTCCTGGTGACTCCACTCAGTCTGAGAGGTTCACTGAGCTCAGACGGACACAGTAAGTGATCTAATGAGGACGGAGGGACTGATCCCAGAGCTGTTAACTCGTCTTTCTGGACGTACATGTCAGCACTACCTGCTCTCAGGTGTTATCTCAGATCAGGCCCTGATAGCAGATACACGTTCCTGGTCCTGGTTGGTTGTCGAGAAAGCAAACAGAGTTTCCTGTTTCTGTCAGAAGTCCAGGTGAGGACAACAGACTCCAGCTTCTGCTCCTCACGTGGTGGTGATTTTAACAACAGGAAGTTTTGTTTCACAGGATTTTAAGTGATTTTAACTTCCCAGGAACGTGTTTCTGAAAGGACGTGTGTTTTAATCACGAGGAGAAGTTTGTGCACTTCGGATGCCAAACCTGGCTGCAACAAGTGCCTGTGTTAAAGGGGCGGTGTGTTGTTTTGGAGAAGAAATTCAAACTCAATATTAATGAGGTTAATAAAACCAACTCAGAAAGGTGGCAGGGTCCGCCACATATAAGTAAACTGTGTTGTGTGTGTTGTGTTCTCTGGAGAACAGCTGCTGTCACACCACACAGCTGAACTGAGCTCACCTGTTTTTGTTCCCTTTTAACTGTTGAACTGCATCTTGACAAGAAACTTTTCTGTCTGAAACATTTTTTAAAGTATTTAACTAAGAGTGCCGTGTTTTTAAAAGACTCGTTTAACCTGCTGGTAAAACAAATACTGCAGGTGAAACCTCTGCATCAGAGGGAACAGGTGTGCTATCTGCAGGTGTGAACAGTCCTGGAGGATTATGGATTGTTTCTATGATCCTCTTGTAATAATCAATGCAAACATTAATGTAAAGTAACTCAGATGTCATACTGAGATCATCTGAGGCCGTAGGTGGAGCATGCTGATAACATCTCTGTGTCAGTCATGTAAAAGCCACGTCTAGGAGTTAAAGGGAAAATCGAGAGTGTAAAGACGGATTTAAGATGAATTAAAGTGTTGACAGGTCAGTTCACAGCGACTTCATCACCCGGCTGTCTGTCTGCCGCCGGTCGCCCTGCAGGTCACTCAGAGTGAGACGATGCAGACTGATGTGAGCCGTCGTACTTGATATTCTCACTAACACTTTGTGTTACAGCTCCGTCTCAGTTGTATACGTCACAGCGCTGGTCTCTCAGCACCACTCTATTACTGTCACTTTGACACCAATCTGTTGTCTTTTAGAACCTCAGTGATTCAATTTCAGCTTCGACTCAAACCACACATTAAGCTAATCAGTCCCGGAGCACCGCTGAGAGCCGTCCTCAGTTACTGCTTGTGTTTATGAAGCCTGAATGTGGTTTAAACACGCGCGTTTCTATTAATATATCTCCTGTGAGCGATTATTTCTGTCTGATGACGTCTCTCCTCGCTGTTTCAGGTGTAGTCAGGAGGATTTGTTGATTGCCAGAGAACCATGGAGCCAGATGTCATCCGCATGTACTCCTCCTCTCCGCCCCCGATGGAGGAGGGCACCGAGGACGAGGACAACGAGTTTGGAGACTTTGGCACCTTCTCTGGCGTCCCGAACAGCATCAGCTTCACAGAGTTCGACACCCCGACCACTTTCAACCAGACCCAAGCTCTGACCGCCACCTCCCCGCCTGAGATCCTCAACAACAGAGGGGTGGTGGGATTCAGCCACAGCTCGTCCAACGGCACCCACAACCCCAACAACGAGCTGTCCAAGGCTAATGGCGTGGTGCCAGCGGGCCACCTGGGCAGCGCTCCCTCAGAAAGAACTGAGATGAAAAAGGTCCTCGCCGGCTCTCTGGAGCTCTCGGTGAGCGACACAGCCGGCAGTGAGCCCGCTGATTGCAACGGCGGAGGCACCGAGGTGCTAACGAACGGGTTTGCAACCTTTGACGTTCAGGGAAGCCCTTCCTCGCAGAATTCTGTCCACTCTCATTTAAAAGGAACGTCCACTGAGGACACGGGCAGCCTCCCTGTCGGGAGCCCGGAGGACGATTTTGCAGACTTTGCTGCTTTTTCCAATGCTGAAGGACACCTCAGCCAGACGGCAAATGAGGACTTGGAAAACCCCACAGGGGGCAGCTGGCTGCCGGAGCACTGTAATATAGCGCAGGAAGCGACTTCAGAGGACAATGTCAGGGACACAAACAGAACTGAACCCGACACGTCCGGCTCTGATTCCATATCTGTTCCTGCTGAGGCCCCGGACGGCTCGTGCAACACGGACCGGGGCGCTCACACAGACGCTGACTCTCCACAAAGGGACGTAGCCTTTGCACAGCAGCACTTGGCCTCAGAGGCAGTTTGCACTAACAAACCCGTCACTCTGAACGGGGTGGATGTAGCCGACAGGGACGAGTCCAAAGACGCGGCGGGCTGCAGTGAAAACGACCTCTCACCTGATGCAGCTGGAGATGGTGAGATGGGACAGATGGATGGGAAGGGCTCCGGGAACGACACCGAGACCGAAACAGAGACGGAGACGTCATTCGGTCGACCGCTGTCAACAGACGCTCTGGAGGAATACGGCGACATGAGCACCACGGGCTCCGTGCCGTCTCCGCCCCTCCAAGGGGAGACGGCTACACCCGCCGACCACAGCCAGCTGGCAGAGGACGACGAGGACGAGGACTTTGGGGATTTTGGAGACGCCGGCTCGTTCAGCGGTCAGGGCTTTGCCGACTTTGATCATCTGGATGTCCAGCAGGAGCAGAGCAGGTCGCACAGCTCGGCCCCGGCACAGGAAGCTACAAACTCCAAGGACGACGACGACTTCGGCGACTTTAACTCCCCCAAATTCCACACAGGTGGAAACGACGGGGAGGGTGGAGGCAAGTTTGCAGAATTCCCCGTCAGTGACAGTTTTGGGAATTTCAGCTCGGCTGCTGAAGGCGCAGACGGAGAGGCGGACGCAGGGTGGAGCGCCTTCGGGGAGCAGCAGCAGCAGGTGGAGGGGGAGTCCTGGGCGGCGTTCAGCACAGAGCAAAGTGTCGCTCCTCCTGCAGAGAGCAGGGAGGAGCAGCAGCAGGAGGTGGAGGAGGAGGAGGAGGAGGAGGAGGAGGAGTGGCATGAAAGTGAACCAGCTGCTGCCAGCGAGGAGGCCAGCAGGACAGACAGACAGTCGGTAAGAACTGCTCAGACTGGGACATTCAGGGTCATTCATAAAACATGGGGTTAAAAAACAGTTTCCTGTTACTTACAGGTGTCATAAACACTGACAGGTAGAAATATCTCTGCTCTGTGATAATGAGGTCAGTTTATTCAAGGTGACATCGTTCTGATTTAGATAAAAACCTTGACTTTTATCAGCCATTAAAGGTCACGGCAACATAAAGAGGAAGTTATCTTCCAAAGATCTCATAGTTGTTGTGTTTGTTCATATTGAGCTGAGTCACGGCCCGACACCAACGTCCACTGTTGGTATTAAACATTAACTGACCCATTAACAGGAGCAGGCGTCTGATCTGCAGAGGAGGAACACAGAAACAACTCTAATAACAGGAAAAACAAGTCAGATGTTTCCTGAAGGGAAGGGAAGCTCTGTGGACACGTTGACCACACAAAACATCACCAGACTCCCTTAAAAATGTAGTGATTTAAGAGTTGTTTGATCAGGAGAAACTTAAACTTAAAGAAACATTATGAAACTGTGTCTCTGACAGATTCTGACTCATTGTGTCCTTGATGTAAATTCAGCATTAAATGTTTCAGCTGAAGTTGTTTGTCTCCTTGTAAAAAGTGTCAGTTTGTGGCAGCATGTCTGTACCAGCCTGTCTGCTTCTGTGTCTAAAGTGCTAAAGTCTTACCTGCCAACATTGATCAGCTGTTTGAACACACTGTTTACACTGATTTCACCATTTACACTCCATTTATGAAAGAAGAAGCATGTTATTGATCTAAACATGTCACATGTTACAAAGACACTAAACAGGAACAATATAGGCGACTTCTTTGTCCCCGTGGAGAAAGTCCCCAGACTCCCTTAACAAATGTGTCAGTTTAGTGAGTTGTTGAGTTGGAGACACTTTATAAACTCTGTGAAACTCTGTCTCTGACTCATTCTGCATTATTTGGACCTTCTTGTTAATTTGGCATGGTTACACTTTTTTTTCGTTCTTTGTGTAAGAACTCAGCAAATAGAGCGTAGAGGCCTGTTAATGCCACGTCTGATCAGGCAGGGGGTGTGTGTGTGTGGCGTGAGGTGGATTGTAGAGGCAGATGGAAAGGTGTGTAGGGACAGGTACACACTGAGACTGACGCTCATTCAGCTGTAGGGACACTCCTGCAGGCTCGGCCCTCATGATGTCACCTGCTCAGGTATTTGAAGTGAAGTACATTCCTGCCAGGTGAACACGCAGACCTGCAGTGATCCTCAGATTCAAACCAGTCACACAGCAGGATCTGCATCTGGATCTTACATCAGTAACTGATGTGACACCAGACAGTTTCTCTGTTCACTGTGTGAGGTTTCCTTGTTGACCGAATTGCAGCGGCCACATATTTATTTTTCTCCTCATCAAACTGTTTAATGTCGCCTCACAGAGCTTCGTCAGAGCAGGTTCAGACTGTCGAGTCGTGGCTACATGTTACATTTAATGTTTGAAACATGAAGCGACTGGATCAGACCTTCTCACACAATCGATCCTGTTCAACTGCTGCTAAGTTTATAAAGATTCCTGTGAGTTTGAGGCCTGAAGAGAGAAAAGATTCCTGGAATAAGTGTTCAGCTGCAGCCTCAGTTTACTCATGAGCCTGTTTAGCAGCTACTAAAGAGATGACTTCAACAAGATCTGATGTGGAAGATTAACCAGCTGCTGGTCTCTCTGCAGGCGTCTCTGTCGAGCCGTCTGGAGAAGGTGTTTCAGAGCAGCTTCCCGCAGACTGCCGTCCCGTCGGTGGAGGACGAGGTGACGTCCCTGAAGGTCCTGCTGGGGCCTCCGGAGGACAAACTGCAGCCAGGAGCCGAGGACGACGGCAGGTCACCATGCAGCAGGTGAGTTTAAACTTTACACATGAAAACTAACAGAACGTCGTCTGAAGCAACAAGTGTTGCAAACTGGATCCACTACGTTTTAGATTTGACTTAAAATGCATGTAATTAAATGAACCGTCCGAGGAGTTAAACTGTTTTGTAAATGTTTGTGTGAGTGTCTCGTTGAAGCCCGTCAGTCTGTGACTCTGCTGCGTCTCGTTGGTGGGTGCAGGTCGGTGCGTGGCGCCGTGTGGACGCAGCTTCAGGACATCCACGAGGCGCTGGGCCTCAGATACCAGTGGGGGGGCTCCCACTGCAACAAAGCACTGCTCTGCTGCCTCGGCATCGACACCAGGAACATCGTAAGTCTCTGAGAGGAGGAGACGTAGAAACACGGCAGGAACATGAGGATAACCTCCTGATCTTCACAGGAGTATTTTTAGAAGTGATTTAATGATGCATCAAATAATCTGTGACCTTTATTAACCTCTGCCGGCAGCCATTAGAGACCGCGACATCGACTTAACTCTCCTCTTCCCTCTCGAGCTCGTCGGGCAGAGGATTTATGTTGTTTTCCATCAGGATGAGTGTGAGTTTTCTAACCTGCTGCTCTGATGTCTGCAGCTGTTCACAGGACAGAAGAAGCAGCCGGTCATCGTGCCCATGTACGCCGCCAGCCTGGTGAGTCGAGACGAGAAACCACAAACTGTAACACCAAGAGTTTATGTGTCAGGCCCAAAAGATCCGTGAGTCAATCGATAAGTGGACGAAGAGGAAACGAGCAAACAGTCTCACACTTTTACTTGTTTTTGTCACGATCAGAATCACCAAGAGAGAAATGTTTAGTTTTAACTTGAGCTGTTCACAACAGTGATCTTGATCGCAGCATCAACACGGATCGTTTCACCTGTGACGCTTCAGTCCAGGTCAGAGGACTCGAGCAGCTCTCTGACAGAAGGATGTAAATCAGAAACAACTCAAGCTGTGAACCAGCGAAGAGAATCATCTGTATCTGAGCTCAGCAGGACAACAGCTGCAGCTTCACTGTTTGTCAGTCTGTGCAGACGCACACAAACATTTACGGACCGTCCTGAGCGATCCGATCACAGGTGGACCGCTCAGTACAGCTGTGAACATCACCAGACTCCCTTAACAAATGTAGAGATTTTAAAAGTCATGAGGAGAAACTCAACAAACTTTGTGAAACGGCGACAACAAATTCCAAATCATCGTTGCCTTCTCGTACTTTGCTCACGTCGACATGTTTGGTGTGTGTGCGTTCGTCATCGACAGCCTCCGTGTGTCTGCTTTCTTTCAGGGGATGCTGGAACCAACCAAAGAGCCCGTGAAGCCCGTTTCTGCAGCAGAGATGATCGCTTCCATAGCCCAGGCGCCTCCAGTGGCTCCAGAGAAAAGCTCCTGCCCCTCAGACTCGGTCCAGGTGAGACATCAGTCACACTCATCGTCTCATCTGTCTGTTTGTCTTCTTGTCAGCTTGAACCAACGTGTCAGTCCGTCTCTGATTCACTCTGACTCCTCCAGCAGGAGGCGCTCCCACCCGTCCAGTTCGACTGGAGCAGCAGTGGCCTTACCAACCCTCTGGACGGTAGGTGACCTCCTCCTCCTCCTCCTCCTCCTCCTCCTCCTCCTGCCCGTCCTCGTCTTGTTTCCTCCCTTCTCTAACCCTCGTAGTGTTTCCTGACAGTCGCTTCAGTCCAGAGCTCACCAGCCTCGTCCTGTGACTCCGTCAGACGCTGATGGTGTGACGTGTCTGCAGCAGGCGGCTGCTGGTGTTTCACTCGTCACATCATCAGCTACTCTGTCGTTACCTTGAAAAACTTCTTCATTAAAGGAAAAATCCACCCTAAACATGACAGTGTGATCCAGTTCACAGATCTGAATCTGTTCAGTTCGGCTCCTTTAATGTTTGAGTGATTTTTCCTTTAAACTGTCTGTATGAATCTAAACAACATGGCGCCTCTGCATGAAGACTTGTGTCATCCAAGTGTAGAAACCAACAGTCTAACATGTTCATGTCTCTGCTCTCTGATCACTGACGCTGCTGCATGTCTGCCTTCCTCTCTCTCTCTCTCTGTGTCTGTTAACCTCGACCGCCCCGTGGCTGTGCAGCGAGCGGAGGCTCGTCTCTCTTAAACCTGGACTTCTTTGGTCCTGTGGAGGATTCAGGCTCCACCAGCTCGCCCTCCATCCCAGGTCAGCAGCTGCTCTCCTCCTCCTCTTTCGCTCCCCATCTTTAGTTAACCTGCTGTCTCTGCTCCTCACCTGTAACGCTTGTCTGTGGGAGACGGCAGGATGAACACTGAGCATGTGTTCCAGCTGCAGTCTGGGTCAGAACCAACGTCCTGGAGCAGAGTGTGGTGTAACTCGGTCACATACTGACTGTGAGTCCAGAGGCTCCGTGTCAAACAGAAAAGACTCAGATATCGTTTACATTTCTCTCCGTGTGGAGGGACGTGTGAGCTGTCTACACCGGAGGCGTCGTGATCTCTGGTCGTCCGTCCGTCTTATCGTCTCAACACCATGTCGTCTTTACATTTGTTAAAGCTCCAGCTGTCTGTTCGCTCTCTCACTAGCCGTCTTTATACTCGGCAGCAAGACGCCAATCTGTCCATCCTTTCTGTCGCTAGGTCTGCAGATTTAGACAGACGGCCATATATTGGGGGTCTGTTTTGATCGTCAGTTTGCCGCCTCAGAGGGAACACTTACTTCCACCTCCACTGCTGTAAACCAGAGCCGTCACAGCGTGAGGTGGGCGGAGGTGTTGATGACCTGCACTGTTGTTTGACTCACAGCCGGCGAGTTTTAAAACCAGGAAGCAGCTGATCACAGCAGTCAGTCCATCACTTCATCCACAGACATTAAGATGAACAGCTGGACAGCTGCAGCGTCTCCTCGTCTCTGTAGCTGTCTTCACTGTCCGCTTGTTGTTGTAGCAGCAAGCTAAGAACGGTCGCTACTTTCAAATTAAAAGCCCCCTGCTAAGAACCCAGTTCTAAACTCCTATGTGGTGCAATGTAAAGCTCTTATTTTGAAGACAAATTCGTTGTCACTGTTCACGGCCCGACTTCCAGCTTCACGTCACATGTTTACACCTCAGAGGCTTTTAGAAAAGGAGGGCCGGCACATTGCCGCCTTTACTTTGCTGCAAATGTGCCACATTTTCTATCTAAAAGGGGCAACAGTTTCTCTGCTGTTTTGTCATTTTGACTGTTTTTGGTTAAAACTGGAAAAAGTGTCTCTGCAGTGAAGGTCGACTCACATCAGACGTTACTGAAGGGAGCGATGTCACCTTCACTGATCCTGACACGAAGACGCAAACGTGTTGTTTCTGTATAAACTACGTCTGCGTCCCCTCCACATCTCTGACCTCGTATGAAGTTTGGTGGGTTTTGAACCTCGTGTCACATTGATATTTAGTGAAGTGTTGATCTTCTAAACAGCCGGCGCAAAACTAAACCTTTCATATTAGAGATGTGTATTTAAGATGCCTTTCCAACATTTTATCGTTTCTGCTGATCATGAATGAATTTATGCCCCGACATCGATGAGCTGCTGATGGAGCTCGTTTATCGTTGGTCTTGTGTGAATGTTGCTGTCGGGTCGATCGGTGGGTCGGTGGGTCGGTGATCCCGGCTGCTCGCGGCTGCTCGCGGCTGCGTGAACCTGTCCAGGTGTTTGCTTGTCTTCGCTCCGCTGCTTCCTCGCTCACTTCTCTTCTTCTCTTCCTGTTCAGGCGTCGACCCCGAGCTCTACGAGCTGACGACGGCCAAGCTGGACCCGGGCAGCTCCGGCAGCCGGGTGGCGGACGCCTTCGCACGCCTGATGTCCACCATGGAGAAGACGAGCACCTCAACCAGGTGGGTTGTCAGGTGATGTTTGGCGATGTGATGACGTGGTTGTGGCGCAGGTGCGTCTCCCACCTGTAACTCCTGCTGTCTGCTCCCGTCCGACAGGAAGCCGAGGAAGGAGGAGAATCTGAGCGAGGAGGCGGCCAAAGTGATCGCCGGTCTGCCCGATCTCTCCTTCATGCAGGCCAAAGTGCTGATGTTCCCCGCCACGCTGACGCCGCTCGGCTCGCAGGCCACGCCAGACTGAAACCCCGCCCCTTTACACTGACATCACCCCCGACCCCGCCCACTGACTCGGTCCATTTTTATAAAGTCGTTGTCTTCTTCTTCTTCTGTTCTGTTCCGTTCTCTCTCTCTGGCTGCGGCTCACTTCCTCACTCGGTTTATTTTAGATTTTATTTCTCAGCTTCTAATTTTTTTAAAAGTAACAAAGCGAAGCATCTGACGGGGAACCAGCTCGTGGACGTGGAGGAGGACGACGACCCGCACATGTAACAGGACTAGGCGATCAGATAATTAATTTATAGGGACGTTAATTTATAGAGGAAGGTTTAGACGTGTGTGCTGTTCATATCTAGAAGAATCACCGTGTATATAATCAGGGATTAAATGTTTATTTTCCTCTTTTTTTTAAAAATTTTTTTTTTTATTCTGAATGGTTTTGCGGATGATTTCACGTCTCTGTGGTGGGAGTGTGTTGTGTCTGTCTGTGAAGGAAACACTGGCTGAAGCTCTTTGAATCAAACTGAAGTGGAATATATGTAAGTTTAAATTAATACATTTATATACATATATAAAATATATATAAATATATATATATATTTATCAACTTGAAACCACACTGCCTGCAAAATCCAGCTGAATGTTTCGTCCCCTCGTCGTTTAGTTTTTACCTGCAGCAGATTTTAACCCGTCGTGTTCGTTCTGTCTTTTGTTTTTTTCTTTCGCAGCTTTTTAACATAATTTATGTCGGACCCGCCCGCCGTCGCTGCGGCCCATCCTCCGTCTCCACGACGCAGGATGATGATTGTGTTTTTATTCTTTGTTTTTGGGGGGAAACCTCCACCAGCCACACGCCGGCGAGTCTGTCGCCATTTTTATTCCACGTGCAGACAGCGGACAGATGTTCCAGCTGCTCGCTCGCTGTTAGTTTTTGTCGTTTGGGGTAAAAACGGGATTTTCTTTTGGTTAAAACCACTGAAACTGTAAAGTTTCTCTGCAGTGAAGGTCGACTCACATCAGAAGGGAATTATGGGACCAATTTCTGCTTCCATGTGTTGGGCTGCGTCCACTGATCCTGATATGAAGAAGTGCTTTTCGTTCGGTCGTCGCGGCTCTTATCTGCTCTTGTTTTTGCGAAGTAATTTCTTTGTTATGTCTTTTTTTTTTGCTCATACTACTGTCAGCCCGTCTCCCAGGAGGATTTTGCACATTGTAAAGATGAAATGGATGTAATCATAGTTCACTGTGGCTTTAGACTGTGTACAGTTAAACTATGGACTGTAAAATGTACGGGAAAATTCCTATGGAAAAAAACTGAATCACTTGAAGAGCCTGTCAAAAGGTTATCGTGCATGCCCAGGTTCTTTTGAGACTATAAGTGTGTAAATTTTTCTTTTAGTGTACACAAGAAATTAAAATAGTTATCTTCTCTGCTCGTGTCGGTTTCTTTCACACACACAAACGTTTCTGTTCTTAAGTCTCGTTATATTTTTAATGTTCTTGAACTTGAGGTAATAAATCGACATTTCTTCTGGCTGAAACATTTGAAACAGGATCTCGTCCTCAGATATTTATAAAGACAAATATTTAATTAAATTGACCAGATTTAGAAAATCAGTTAGTTAGTTTAACTCAGAATACAACAAATAATGATCTGTCATTTTAATTCCTTTTCAGACTTGGAATTATAAATTTAAAAGGATTATCTCACCTGATGATGTAAAACTCGTCATCCTCGCCTCCTGTTGATATTTATTTCTTTGAACTGTTCCTTTAACTTTTAAAAGAAGAAATGTAAGAATTAATCTGGTTAAAGGCTTTTAAATGTAACTTTGCCCGTCATATTCGCGTCACATCTGTATTTATTCATTTAACATGTAAAAACAGATGTGATGTTTTTCTTCTGATGATTTAAGTTTTAGGTTTTAGATTCATTAACATGTTCAAGTTTTTAAAAATGTGTCAAGTAGAACTGCAGCGAACAAACTGTTCTGATAACTGATCGATCAGGTCGATCAGTTCAGTGTGTTTGAGTTCTGACATACGAGGACGTCCTCGCGGGCTCCTGGAGACACTGACCGACTTTTTTTTTTAAAACTGGTCTGACATTTAAAGGACCAAACAAAAATATTAACCGAGGAATCAATCAACAGATTAATAGATGATGAGAATGATCATCAGCTGCAGCTCCTTCTGACGGCACGGTGAACTTTTTATTAAAGAAGATCATTTTGTGGTGAACTGTTCCTTTAACAGCACGAGCTAATTAACCTGAGCTCTCAGTTTAAAAAGCGATTTAACCTCGACAGCTTTCATCATCTGCACGACGACAAAGACGAGAGACAGACGAAGAACTCGAGCTCATTTTCATTTAATGTAAAAAATAAAAACAGCTGAGTCATCGATGATGATGTCACACATTCAGACAGAAACCTCAGAGGTCAAATGTCACGTTGCATCAGACAAGGCACAGAGTCGAGGTCGGGGGAGGGGACAGACGGAAACATGGCGATCAGATAAAATAACACCAACAGCCTCAGTGACGATACAGAGGAGGAGAAGAAGAATAAAGGAGAAAAAGAATAAAGGAGGAGAAGAAGAAGAAGAAGAAGGTTACGGAGCAGAAGAAGATTTGGTTCGATGAGATTCTGTTGCTGCTGACACAATCGTTCATTCTCTGATGAAGAAAACTGAACAGTGAGGAAGACTCCGGTCGGTCTGGACGAAGAGCCAGGAGACAAACTATGATGTCACCGTGTCCCACTGAACTGTGATGTCACCGTGTCACTGCTGCTTCATATTAACTCATGTGAGGGACAGAAGGAGGCGACTTACAGACGGTTTCATCCATTTAAACACCTCATGTCAGTTTGTTCCTCTGCTGGAGAAGATAAACTGTCAGCACCGAGAAGATCCGAGGAAACAGGAGACACTTCAAACTCAGTCGGTCGACGTCTGACTGTGTTCATATAAAGACAAACAGATCTAAAGATCTATAAAAATATAATATATAAAGACATGTTGTACATCATCAGTATGCAGCTGCCACAGTGGGACACAGTTCTGACTGCTGTACATCCTCCATCCAGCAGGAGGAGACACAGGGACTTATATTCTAGACAGATCTGGAGTCAGTCACACATGATCAATACATCTGATCCAACAATGACTCTGATGATCCGGTACGAAGTACAGATCCAGACCCAGATCACATGATGGTACCAGGCCGAGACACACACAGAAATATATGAAAAAAACTAAAGACTTTGGAGATCAAATCAGACCACAAGGTTTTAAAACTGGCTCGCTGTTCATCACAGTACACACACACACACACACACACACACACACACACACACACACACACACACACACACACACTAGAGCTGTATAGGTTGAACTGATGGCGTTTGCATTGCTGAAATCCTGAAATATATTACAAATTATTTAAGAAACAAAAACAAACAAAACAATCAAATCAGAGTCACTTCTGGTGGAAAAACACACATTATGTTTTGTACAAACAGAATATTAGTGTCAATAAATACACACCAGAGCTGACAGATAATAAATAATAATCCAGAGTTGTGTTGAAGCGTCGTACAGTTTGTGTCGTCACTAGAAATAACAGAATAAAACACACGTACCTCCGTTATTGCAAATATGGACCTTTGTTTCCTTAAACTGAGCTGATGATTAAAACCACAAACACGTTCTTTTCTCCAGATTTCAGGTTGAAATTAAACTAAAATGTTTATTTTAGTAGTTGAGTATTTCATTGGTTGAGTTAAAACAGATAAAAAAATCATTTTTTAGAGAAGTTAAATTAGACGGAAGCTCCAGATGAAGACAATGATACGACAGAGAGAACAGACACAAGTCGGATTAAAACGAGATGCGACACATCGATCTGAGACATTAAGACGTGTTCGTATCTTTGAGGAGCCAAGCTAGCCGTGTCCCTCTGCTTCCAGTCTTTATGCTAAGCTAGGCTAACTGCATCCTATAGTAGATCTGTAATGAGTAAAAAAAGCTACATGGCTTCAGTTCAACACTGAGTGATATTTAAGGAAGATGTAACGTGTGATCTTTCCAGACATCCTAAAAATTCAAGCTAGTCTGTCGTTATTGCTCAAGGAAGAAAAGTTATAGAGCTACATGTTGTTTTCTGCAACATCTTTGTAGCTAATTGGCCACAAAGATTAAAAAAACTTTTAACAAAGCAAAGTCAATGTGTGTTAAAAGTCAAGCTAGGCTAATTCATTCCAAGATGGTAAATCTGCTTCATGTGACATGCTAGGTATGAATCTGCCAGTTAGCTTTCCTAGCGCTAACCAGCTAGAAAGGCTAACAGTGTCTTTGTTATCTAAACCTGAGACACCGTCACTGTTTCTGCTTCGCTATTAAGTCAGAAATGTAAAGAATAAAACATCTGTGTAGTGACTTTGTTGTTGTTGCATCAGGAGTAAATCTGAAGTCAGGTTTGTTTTCTACAAATTCTCTGTACAACTTTTCTTCACAGCCAAACTAGGCTGAAGCAAACTGTAGCTAAGCTAGTTATCTAAATGCTAACCCCAACATCATTAACCAGAATCTAAAGTTAATACAATTTATATTCCTTTACTTGAGTTCCTTCTTTCACATTTGTTCTACAGGTAGTTTGTTTAGCTCACTTATCAAGGTTTGACTCAACCAATGAGATCTTCTCCTGCTCTTAAAGCTACACATGGATTATGATAATTGGACGAACCTGCCGACCAATCAGTGTGGTTAGCTGGTCATGTGACTGCTAGCGTTAGCAACAAATGAGCTAAAAGATGTCGGCTGTGATTTCTGACTTCTCAACAGAGAAAAGCTGCTAAATGTAAAGTCTGCTGTCATTTATTTTTCTCTCCTCAGGTTGTGATTGTGTGTTTGAAGCCTGACGGACGAGCACACGGTGGTTTGTTAACAAGAAGAAGAATATAAACCTCAGCAGACTTTCATCTCCAAGTCTAAAACAAAAGAACAGCTCCACATTTACACGTCTGACGTTTTAAAAAGACTTTCACATTCTTTGTTAACAAAACAAAATTAATGTCATGATGACTTTTAGGTTATTAATCTGCATCTTGGAATAAAACTTCCTTCAGCGTTCATGTTGCTATGAGCAACAGCGAGACGTGAGCGCGTGACAGACGTTTGAAAGGCACTGAATCGTTTTTTTTTGTTTTGTTTTTTCCATAAATGCTGTTGAGATTTCTTTTTGTAAAAACATGCACCGACAGCAGAAACGTCTCTGGAGATGTTTAGTTTCTTACAATTGTGGGACAGCGGTAGAAAACAGGAGCGTTCTTCACACCAGTGTCACCGGAGCTGCAGCTCACTGGAAGACGAACACTGAGCGTCATGAAATGTGACCTCACGCGTTAAAGGTGTAATCTGTAAGAAATGGACAGAATCTGAAGGTAGCTCCAACACTGCAGGTTAGCACAACCGCTAACTGCTGCTCACTCTTTAGCTGTAGCCACTAGCTGCCGTCAGTTAGCTCAGGAGGTCAGTGTGAAGACATTATACAGTACAGAGACTATCACCTGGGAGCTACACAGTGGTGTGAGGAGCTAGCTGGTTAGCATGCTAACTTCAGTTTTTGAGTGTTTTAAACTCAAATTCTGGCCTCATCCTTCGAGTTAACCCTTCAACAGACGAGTCACTGCGTTGTTTAAAATAGAAAGATTGTAATATTTGTATTTTCAGAAAGTTGTTGTAGTGGACTCGTGTTAGCATGTTGGCTAAAACATTGGCATCCGTACAGGTTAGTAAATGCTGCTGTAACAGAGCCACTCTGAGACCTCTGCCTGCCTGGTTCTCTCTGATGGGACCAGAACTCGGTCAGAATTACTGTTCATCAGTTTATCAGTGTTGAAGCTCGACACCAGCAGCTCGACTCCTCCAGAATGAAGCCGGTGTGAAGAACGTCGGGACTTTAAAAACTGTACAAACTTAACAAAAACTAGTCAAACGTGTCCTCGACTCTGCTCGTCCTCTCAGCTGCCCACCAGAACCTCCATGATGTGGTCCAGTTCAGCTAGGTCCATTTTAAAAGGCTGGTTCTGAGCACCGGGTCCTGCGGAACCGTACCCCGACATCGTCCTGACGAGGTCATCAGCCGTCATGACGGGGGCCATCTTAGATGGCGGCGCCCCTGATGTGGCCGGGCAGGGCCCGAGGTCGTACATGGACGTGTCTATGTCTGTGAAGAGGACGTCGTCCAGGGCGAAGTCAGTGAGGAAGGAGCCCGGGGAGGACGAGGAGGGAGGAAGAGGAGGTGGAGCAGGTGGAGGGGGTTTCTCTAACCTGCTCTCCACCCCCTGAAAGCCCCGCCCCTCCTCCTTCATTACAACATCAAACAGAACCCGAGCAGGAGGAGGAGATGGTGGGCTGGAGGAGGAGGAAGACGAAGAGGAGGGACACAGCTCCTCGATCTCCTCCAGGGCGGAGGAGAAGCTGTCTTTAGGCGAGGGGGAGGGCGGCCTCAGGGAGTGGTGCAGGTGGTGGTGCTGGGTGGAGGAGGAGGGCGGCAGGGTGAAGAACATGGGCATGTCCTCCTCCAGCAGCGAGGCGGGAGTCAGGCAGGAGTCCAACGCCGTGAGGCCCGACAGAGACGATGAGAGGATGCTGAAGGAGGAGGGAGGAGGCGGAGGCTGTCGGTAGCTCTCGTCCTCACAGGCGGCAGCAGCGACGGGCGGAGCGGCGGAGAAGAAGAACGCGCCGACGCCTCCTTCCTGCCTGAAGTCGTCGTGGATGCGGCGGATGATGTTGTTGATGAGGACTCGGCGCTGCAGGCCGAGGTCGGCGCCCATCCGAGGACCGTACAGCTTCATGAGGGACATGTTGAGGACCGTCTGCCGCTGCAGCGTGAAGGACGCCTGCGACATGCCGCCGACCGCCAGAGGACGCCCGACTTCCTCCAAACCGTCCTCGCCATCATCCAGTTTCCGCTTCACGCCGTTACCCAACATAGATCTGTGGAGCAGAGACACACAGCTCAGACACACTTCCTCCTCCTGCTGCTCACACCAGTTACTGTAACTGCTGGGTACTTTTCACAACACTGTGTGTGTGTGAGTGTGTGTGTGTGTGTGATGGTCAGGATGGAAGTCGCCTGTTTCCTGTGTCTTTGTTGTTCAGGGAGTCAGAAGGTGTCGGACTCCCACCCAGTCAGCTGATCACAGCTCACATGGGAGCAGGTCAGCTGACACACACACACACACACACACACACACGCACACACACACAGCTTGTGACTCGTCCATCACATCAGTTGTACGTGTCATCAGTCCTGTGACACGTTTCTAACTTTTAGTTTCAGTCTGTTTTATTTTATTTCTCGGCTCTGATTCTCTCTTCAGGGGTCAAACATAGAAACACACTAAACTCTGTTCTTAGTTGTTCTGAACATTAAAATAAAGTTAAAATACAAAAGTGCATCATGGATCTGCTCTACACAGCTGGAGTAAATGTACTGTTACTCTGCCACAGTGTCAGACGTGTGTCTGTGATGGTGCAGCTGTTGGGCTGGAGGGTGGAGGTGGATTTGAACCTGTGACCTCTCAATTTCTCAGCCAACACACACACACACACACACACACACACACACACACACACACACACACACACACACACTCTCTCTCTCTCTCTCTCACATGAGATCGTCTCCCTCCTCCTCACCTCTTTAAGCCCGTGTGGGGCCTCTGAGGGACCATCTGCTGCGACACCCGGAGAGGACGAGGTGAAGAGGTGACGGGCGAGAGACATAAGAACAGAGAGAGAGAGAGAGAGAGGTGGGGGGAGGAGGCACATGATGTCTGACTGACTATAAAACTGAAAATCAAACTGTGTGTTGTGGTAAAAACTGCATTTGAATCAGCAGAGTGAGGTCCAACATGTCCTCCTCCTCTGCCAGCTGTCTGGCTGCTGAAGTAAAAGTCCAAAGACAGTTTGAGAAGCGCCGCGTTTGTGGAGGAAAAACCAAGTGTTTGTCTCTGAGATCTGACACGTCAGGGGTGTGTGTGTGTGTGTGTGTGTGTGTGTGTGTGTGTGTGTGTGCATACCTTTCCTCTGACTGAACTATCAGAGCTGGTGTTGTGTTACAGCCTCAGTCTGAACCCATGAGATCACCTGACCAGGTGACCTCACACACCTGAGGTCTCTTTTGTTTTATTTTTGAGTCGTAAATCATTTTTTAACCTCAGGATGAGTTTTCAGGGGTGTGTTAGCATGTTAGCATGTTAGCATATCCTGTCCTCTTGTCAGTTTGTTGAATGAGTTTTCAGTTAACTGTGTGAAATAATCCTGAAGCTCTTCATGTGCTAACAACAGTTAGCGGTTGCTAACAAGTGTCTGAATGAGACTACAGAGGTTGTCGGGGACATTAAACGTCCTCACAGCAACACGGAGACTCATCTACTCACTAGTCCGTCTTTACAGGCCACTTTAGTTCCACACTGTTCTAACTCTGACTTTACAACTTGGACACTGATCAGTTTATAGAAAACCTGGATAGTAATTGTGCAGTAAGACTCTTAGTGGTGGAGACGTTTCAGTCATGTGACCGTGATGTCGTCTGTCTGTAGCCTAACATTAGCTTCTTACTGCTACACAGTTAATGTAGCTTCACACATCACAGAGTGGAGTTCATCTGTGGAGATTATCTGGACCAACAGAACCTGGACGGATCAGAACCTGCAGGTTATTTTCTGTAATAATCCAGATACAGTTCACTGATCCCACAGAGGAACCAGAGAGATGATCAGTTCTTCACCGTTGGGACAAAAACTCACATTTTCACTCCTGAGAGGCAGAAACCTACTGATCGTTAATCAATTATCAGAGTAGATGCTGATGAAATTCTTTGACTCTTCCACCTGGCGATCAGTCAACTCTCTGCTGTAACAACAGTAACAAGTCAGCGGTCGTGATTTTAAGACACATTTCGGTTGTTTGATTTCAAACGTGAGTGTCGACACAGACAGAAAGTGTGTCACTGTCTCATGGTGCTGATCCGGTTCAGCAAGCAGCAGCTTCCTCCGTCTCAGGAATGTTCTTGCTCAGCAGGCTTCAGTGTTCATTCATCCTCCGACACACTTCGCCATCCTTCTGTATGTTGTCAGGTCTCACAGGAGCTGCATCCTGTGGACTCAGACGGGCCTGATCGGATCGTCCTGGATCCACCTCAGTGACCCGATGAAGCACTGTGTTCATCTATCTATCTATCTATCTATGTAGACTCAGTGATTAATCGAAGGAGAATCAATACTGTAAATCGATGGTCCGATGGCTCTACAGGTTTGTGTTGGTGAGAAAAAACACGGACTGTGAGTCACAACTTTTCTTCAACTAGTAACTCAGGTGGAAGTAACAGTAACAGAGTAAACCTGTACTTGGTTACATTCCTTCACTGGTTATTCTCAACGTTGACACAAAGATTTTTATGTTTACTGCAAATGTTCACATTCTGCCTGATTATTACTGATTTCCTGACGTCTCACTGGAGGAGAAACTGTTTGAGGATAACAGAGTTTTCTGTCTGTTTACGTTGTCAAATATTAAATCAACAGCAAACTACTTTGTTAATCGATTAAGACGTAACTTTTTCAGACGTGGAGATGTCCTGGTGTCTCTCCTCCTCTGAATATGTTTGAGTTGTGTCGGCCTGACGAGCAGGAGCATGTTGCTGCTGACTGAACCGATTACAGTCACAGCGCTCAGTCACACACACACACACACACACACACACACACACACACACACACACACACACACACACACACACACACACACACGCTTTATTGTTTTACAGCCAAAATCTATAATCTATACTTCTCTAAACGTTCTCTTTCACACACAGCTGATCTTTTGAAACTGTCACTGTGTGTTAGTGGTTATAACTGTGTAATAATGCAGGACGAACTTCCTTGTTGCTGCTGGTAACTGTGATGTGTGTCTGCAGGGAAACTGAGAGTCCAGGAAGTGAAGCTGGACTTTACTCACACAGAAGAAATCCTGTGTGTTGGCTGCAGGACGTTCCCCGCTGTGTGTGTGTGTGTGTGTGTGTGTGTGTGCGTGTGTGTGTACAGTGCGTCACCTCAGCTTAAAGATGAAACATAAATACAACACGGTCTCTCATTTCAAACAGAAACATCCTCGTCTGTCAGTCATCGATGAGTCAGTCAGCTGTTCTGTTTCAGTCCGATGTGACCCAAGAATACGAGAAACAAAACCTTCGAGAAGTCGTCCTGCGTCTGAGAATGTGTGGGAGGTTTGTCAAGAGGGTGAAACCAAAACAACGTCAGATGTTTAACCTCAGAGAACTTACGGGAACTGTTAGAGCGACAGCAACTGGTCTCTTTATCGATTTGTTGATGGGTAAATCAATAACACACCTGATCATCACTTCAAGCACACACAAGCAGAAAATACTCATCGGGCCAACATCTCCTCATTAAAATAACGTCTTTATGATTGAGAAGTTTCCTCAGCCACCTCTACTGATAACTGATTAATCATTTCAGTCATTTATTTAAAGCCATAATGTCAAATATTTGCTGTTAGAAAACGTCACTTTGGGTTTTTTAGACATAAACGAATCCCCGTGAAAATAACCAGCACATTAATGGATATTTAATTGTCTGATAGTTTTCATCAACAGAACGTTACCGACCAGCTCCCACCTGCTGCGTGACGTTTACAACTGAAATCATCTGGATGTTTGTGGCAGCTGAACACAAATGATCCTGCGGTCAAACTCCTCTCGCTGGTTAAAATCTCTCTCCGCAAGTCAGACGAGGAGTTTTAAACTTTCCTTCACGTTCTGTTTCGTCTCGCTCTCTGATGCTCTCCTGGAAGTTTTAATGACGGGCGACCAAATAAAACGTCACCTCAAGTCAACGTGATTAAGGCTGTTTTTACACGTTTGTTTTATCTTTAAAGCCTCACTGTGTGAGTTCAGCCCTCACAGAGCTGCTAACACGGCTGCAGACTCTCAGTCATATTAACTGAAAGAGACGATCATCAACAAATTGATTAATTACTGTTTACTAATGAGTTGTTCCTGCAGCACAGAGAGCACACAGCTGCTCCACCTCCTCCAGAGTCTTCCACATCTTGTTCTCCACCCGCCGCCTCAGCCGGCTCCGGTGTCAGAGCGCCGTGTAGCCGCCGCCGTGCAGAGTGTGTGAGTCCAACGTCAAAGTTACATAACACACACAAAGTGCTGATTGTACTGCGAGCAGCGCGACCGTCTGTCAGTCTGCAGCAACTCTCTGCCACTCCGCCTGCTCCACTTTTTAAACTGCTGCTCGACCACATTCTTAAAGCTCGGCCCTGCAGCAGGAAGCGAGCAGCACGCCGACCTTTGACCCCGCGGCTGCTGGTCTGTGTAAACACAACCCCGGGTTACTTCTTCACGCGCTGCCTTCACGACGCCGCGGCAGATTTATGTTTTACACGCAGCTTTTGACACTTTCCTCTTTACGAGGTGGAAACCATTGATTATTGCATTGATTGATAGATTAGTTGTCTGGTCAGAAAATGGTGCGATAGGTTGATCAGCGTTTCATTCTCAACACAAAGATATTCAGTTTACTGTCACCGAGGGAAGAAAACAGTAAATATTCACATTAAGAAGCCGAATCAGACAGTTTTAACTTTCCTTTTCTTGAAAAATGAGTCAAACTGATTCATCAATTATCAAACTAATCAATTAATCGACGCAGCTCTACTGTTCATGATTCAAACACACTGATACCTGAAACTGAACTACACCAGTAGATTTGACGTATGAAATACAAAAGCAAACATCTGTATGTTAATATAAATGTTTTACCTTCACATTGTAACTTGAGACGATCTGATTCAACTCACTTCTTATTATTTTTTTTCACAGATTAATTGTAAAAGTCAGTTTTATAATGATAATTATTAAAAAATATAATTAATAAAGCTTGATAATAATCTGATATTGGTGTCAGACTGGCAGAAGATGACAACAAACTGCAGCTCAACAATCACCAACAGATGATGGTTACATTAATAAATAAACATGTTAATTTACAGAGTTGTCCTCATCAGACACATTTATCATTTAAAGATCAGAGTGCGGCTCGCTGGACATTAAACTACATTTAGCTGCCAGATGTTTTCAGCCAAAGTACAAAAAATAATATTCAAACCATAATAACTTTCCATTGGTCTTTAAATATACAGGATCATTACTTATTAATTAAGTCAATTAATTCAGCGAATCCAAAAAGTAAAATCTTAGTAACTTGAAGCTCTAAACTGAGAACATGACAGGTTTATTCTATTGATTCTCTAGAAACGATGATTATAAATAAATCAAAGGAGCACTTTGTTCTTATTGTGAAATATAAGTTAATTAGAAGAAACTGTTTCCTCTTTGACTGATCTTTTTAAACAAACTGTCTTTGTTTTCATCACTGATACTGTATAACTTTGTTTACATGTGGCGGACCCTGCCACCTCTCTAGCCCCAAAGCTTGTTTTCCTCTGAGAACAGCTTGTTTACTTGCTTATGGGATAAAGTTTGCATCATTACCTCATTAATATTGTCACTTCTACAAAACTACGACATGCTCCTTTAAAAAGCCACAACTGACTGACTGAGATTTACTTTTTAAAGAAATTCAAACTTAATATTCACAAAATAATAATACAAACGTCTCTCCATTAGTGAATAAACAGGCTGTTTGGTCCCAGAACACCATTGGAAGCTAGAGAGGTGGCAGGGTCCGCCACATATATAAACAAAGTGAAACAGTATCAGTTTGTGTAATAAGTTTGTTTTTAGACATAATGATGAATGAACTACAGACTGCTCCTTTAAATACCTACGACAACATGATTGTGTCCTCAGATCTGCTGTCCTCATGTGTCAGTGTATAAATCAGTGTTTTATGACCGGCCCACTGATCCCAGAGCAGCGCTGTCACAGCAGCAGCTGGTCTCCAGAGACCCTCCGGGACGTCCAGGGCCACCGGCTGCTCTCCGCCACCTGTCCCGGCCGCCGCGCACCCGCCCCCCGGCCGCAGCCTGCACGCAGCGCCGGGAGAGGACGCGGTGGTTTTTAATCTAAAACGTCAGAGTTTCTAATAATAAACGTGTTCCGTGTCGGAGGTGTTCCGTTACACACGGACTCCACTCCGGTACCATCGTTAATGCCGCTAAACAACGGCAGCTTTCTTCTTCGTTAGTTTCAACCGCCCCGCCGGTCAGACCTCCCGGCCCCGCGCGGACCCGAGGCTGCCCGGCCCGCGGCAGCAGCACAACTTTACGTACATTAACGGTGTCGGTTCGGTCCGGACGGCTCTGTCACTCACCACATGTAGCGAGTCCCATCCAGGGGCTCCTCTGCTGGCTGCATGGGTGTCGTCGGTGAGGCCAGGAGCGGAGAGGAGCGGAGCGGAGCGGCGGGCCGTCAGGAGGAGGAGGACGAGGAGGAGGAGGAGGAGAACATGGAGGACAGACGAGCCGTTAGTCCGTTTGTTTGTCCGTTTCTACTCCGCCATCGTCCCGCAGCTGCCTCGACCTCAACACTCACCGAGCTCCGCACACAATGGCGAAGTGGAGCGGCGGAGGGAGGAGGAGGAGGAGGAGGAGGAGATGTGTCAGCGAGGAGTCAAGACGGCACCAACCGCCATTAACACCACGTCCGGTAATGAACTTCAAAATAAAAACCGTTTCCGTCGCAGTTTGCTGAGAGACCCTTTCAGAATAAAACCTGTGGTCCATCAACGGGTTTATGTTTTCATCAAGAAAATACAAAGACAGCCACGACAGGATGCAAATTTATTATACTGAGATATTAATTCATTATTTTTAGATATTAATTAATTATTCCGAGATATTAATTTATTATTTTTAGATATTAATTATTAATTCTGAGATATTAATTAATTATTCTTAGATATTAATTAATTATTCTGAGAAATTAATTCATTATTCTGAGATATTAATTCATCATTTTGAGATATGGCTGCTGCTAACTGACTCCAGGTCAGCCTCTCTCACAGCTAACGTCTCTCAGATGAACCTTCGCTGCTGGTTCTGTTGCTGATGATCTCAGGAGAGGAGTTCTGCTCAGGGTTCTGAGTCCAGCTCAGTGAGTTCTGCAGCAGCGTCTTCTGTCCGAACGTTTGCTGTCTGACTGTCGTCTCTCCTCCTGCTGAGCGAACAACCACAACTATGTGAAGCATTCCAGCCATCTGCTGCTGGTCTGCTGTCAGCTGTGCACGTTAAACCGAGAGGGAAACACTTCCATCCACTCTCAACAGTAAAGTCAAAAAGCATTCTGTGTATGTACAAGAAGATAAGGCTTATTTTTTAACTTGGTTACTTTCAACAAATCTGAACATTGTTCACTGATATAACTGTTAAACTAAGAGGAATACACTTGCTAATATATTAGCAAGGCAACAAACAAGCTAACGGGTGAAGAGATCTAAGAGTACTTTAACATAATCCGGCCTCACAGCTTGTGGTGTTAATTTTAGGACTCTAGGTTAACAGGTTTGTTTCTTGTGAGTTTATTTCACTGTGGTTTAGCAGGTTTGCTGTTAGCTAGCTCGGTAGCTAAAGCATTCTGTACAAGTTGCTAATGTAGTTTAATCTGAGTTCATGTCGCTTTGTTTTAGTGAGAGTTTAGCGCTAGTACCAAAAGAGACATTTAGTCATGAAAGTTCACTTTGTAAAATGAGTTGAGCAAAGAAATGGACATAAATAATCATTGTTACTGGCAATGGGGAGAATATTGAGTCATTTATGGGGGATAAAGTGAAGGAGCAAGTGTTCTTCTGTCTTTCTGTAAATTCAGGTTAAGTCTCTCTTGCGGCTGCACAGATAATGGGAGCAGCTGCACAGTCAGATACGACTCTGCGTCTGTCTGGAAAGCGAGCTGACTTCCTGTGTGTCTGCCAGCAGCTCGTCCTGACGTCACAGCCGACTCTCTGCACAGATAAACTGGTCGGACGAGTTCGACCGAACAGGCCGATTCTCCAAACCCACCCTGAGCTTCATCCTCCTGCAGGAGCGTTTGCAGCGGATGCTCCTCGGTGGAGCTGCTGCTGGCGGGCAGCTGTTCAGTGAGGTGCTGGTCAGGCCCGAGTGAGGCAGAGCGTGACATAATTGCAGCCAGATGGCCAGAATGAAAAGAAAAAAAAACAGCACCGGCAGCTGATCCCCTTTAAATGAACACATGAGTAAAGATATGGAAATCCCACATGTGACCGCTGGGCTCTGAGCTCCAAACCATCAGAGGAACATGACAGCAGCCCGGCTCACAGGGAGCAGCTACAGAGTCTCGCCTGTTCCCTGGTGAAATATCTGCACCAGCCAACACCCTGATGAAAACAACAGCACAGACCAGCACCAGCACCAGAACACAACGCATGCTGGTCTTGCTGGTGACCAGCTGTGTTCTGGTGCTGGTCTGTGCTGTTGTTTTCAGCAGGGCAAGAAGAGACAGATCAGAGGACAAAGTCAGAGTCAATTCTCTTTAAATCATTGAAGCATTAATTGAGAGTGGTGTTGGAGTGTGAGCTGGAACACATCCTGCACCTCTTACTGTTTACTCTGTTGCCATCGACATGACAACCTCGTCTCTCCAGGAACTAAACCGCCAAGAAAAGGTCATTAACTCGAGGATACCTCTGTCCCAAACAGTCGTCTCCTCTCTGCAGAGACTGAGGTCCAAACAGGAAGTAGCAGGCTGAGGTTTTAGGAAGTGGACGTCCATCCATCAGCCGGCTGAGTCGACCCGGAGCTGCTGCCTGGCAGAGAGGAGGTCGGCCTGGTGTCTGAAGGCAGAGCTGCTCGGAGAGGAGAAGACATACTGAAAAAGAAAATCCCCTTGTTTCTCAAACATCACACATTTGTTTTGTTTTATTTAATCCTGAATTTCTTTTTTCATGTTTGTGATAAACTGAAGGATGAGTTGTTTCTTTAAGAGTTGAACAAAATGACCCTGCTTCTAAAAATATGTAATTTATGCCGCGAATAAAATAAAGAACATTTTCCAAATGTTTTGTGGGTTTGGGTCGGCCGTCTCTGGTGCTGATCCAGACTTTGTGGAGGAATCAACACCCGGAGCCACATCAGGTTCTGCTCTGATCCGGAGAGATTACTCTGTAGCTTCTGGGATGTTTTTCTTCTTACAGTGTCGTGTTGTTAGCAGATGAGTCAGGCTGAGCTGTGTGCTGCTGTTAATTATCTGTGTGTGTGTGAACTTCAGTCATGGACTCATCAGAACCTCCACCCTCCTCCTCCTGCTGCTCCACCCTCCTGCAGCAGCAGCAGCAGCAGCAGGAGGGTGAAAGGTTTCAGCCTCTGCAGCTGTCACAGAAGCCCCTCCACCTCCTCCACCCCCCCGACCATCACCCAGCAACCAGCTACTAACCAGCAAACAGACCCAGCTACTCAGACACACCACCACCTCCTCCACCTCCTCCACCTCCTCCTCTCCTCCTCCTCCACCCCCCCGACCATCACCCAGCAACCGGCTACTAACCAGCAAACAGACCCAGCTACTCAGACACACCACCACCTCCTCCACCTCCTCCACCTCCCCCATTCCACCACTGCTCCCTCTCATTCCTTCAGCTCGCTGTTTTGTTTTGCAGGCTCAGAGGGGGAGGGGAGGGGGGCTGACCTCATCCTCCCCCTCTTCTGTTTGAGATTTTAAAGATGCTACGTCAGCTGTTCAGCAGAACGCTGCAACTCTGTTTTGCTGTGAAGCTCCAGAACTGTTCTGTGGACTACAACACTTCACCAGGCCCGTTGTTTAAAACTCTTTTGGGTGAACTGCTCCTTTAATAACACAACATATAACCAGCTGATAGGTGATCGTGCGACCCAGGTCGGTCCTGCTCCGTCCTCTGGGTCTTTCCTTGGTTTCAGGAGGTTGATGGGTGCAGCCGGGTCCAGCACACCAGAGCAGGCTGGACTCAGGTGGTTCTGAACCCGACCTGCAGATCATCTCACTCTCCTGCTCTGACTGACATCACTGTTCCTACACTGTGTTCCACATACAAACTGACTGACTGACAGACATAATTATATGGCACATTTCATTTAGCTCATTAAAGCCGTGTGGTCTCGCTCTTCAGTCACATCCTGTTGGACCCGGCTGTGACACAGTCTGTAAAATCATCAACCGGCTGCAACACTGAAGTTATAAACACACTAAAACATTAAATAACATAAAATATGTTATCTTTTCTGAACATTAGTACTTTTACTTTGTGTAGTTGGAGAATATTTTGATTCTGACACTTCCTCCTCAGCAGAACTTGGACCAGGACGGATGTCAGTACTCGGTCCTGTCTTCAGCTCTGTACTGGACTCAGGTCCACAGCGACCAGCAGCTGGTTCTGTTCTCACTGCGCCGCCCTCTGCTGGTGGAAACCTGTAACTTCATGTCACACCATCCGGTGAGCTCAGTGTCGGTTCTGTCCCACGTGGATCCGACCGGACTTTAACCAGAAAGTAACTAATTTAAGAGCTACAGTTCCTTTTTTATCAAAGCTCCTCCTTGATTGACAGCAGCACCGCTTACAAATCAATAATACTCATCTGGTAATAATCAATATTAACAGAACAACACTGACAGACACTCTGAGGATTTTTAGAACATTCTGCTTCCAGTTGTTGTAATTAAATACTTGTGTTCTTGACTTGAACACTTGTGTTACTGTGTGAGAGTGAGAGCGGTGTCGAGGTGTGATCACACCTTAAAGGCAGTCGGGGAAATAAAGCTTCTTTGCTACGTTACAGGTTTCATGTCCGGTTCCCAGATTTATTGACCCATTTTAACGTTTTCTACTGTTTCTTTCAGCTGCGGTTTTAATTATTAACTTGTACAAATGAGACACAATCAACGACTCTCAGATGAATTGTTTTTGTCTAATTATTGAACATCTACAGATAAAACACTCCTCCATGCTCCAGATTATTTACAGTTAATCTCCTGATTCATAGTGACACAAATCAGTTTTCTGGGATGTGTTGTCGTACCTGGCAACCCGACCCAACGTCCCGAGAAGAAGAAATAAACTCTGTTCCTTTGACTTTCTGACCAGCTGAAGGATCCTTTACGTCACATGGTGGTGGTTCTGTGAGGTTCTGAGGTTCTGAGGTTGTAAATGTTGGCAGGTACACTGACGATACAATAATAAAGTTCACCTCTGATTATCTTTACTTGGATATTTTCCAGTAGTTTCTTCAGAAATAAACAAGACTGAAAGAGGGACGTGACTGAGAGGACGTGGAGCTCAGATGTTTTAGACCATGAATGTTGTTAGATTTTGGAAGTAATAGAAAAATAAATCTTCTCTGTTTCTTCGACTCTTCTCCTTGTTATAATACCTTCTTTACCAACCTGATGATTATTGATCAGAAATCTTTTCATTGTCCCATATCAAAAGTCTTAGAAGTAAAAATGAAAAGTCAATTATAAACAACCAGTGATGAAATAAAATCAAACTTTACTCAAGTGCTGTTCAGCTCATCAGTACAGTTGACAGGAACCTGACTCGTGTATATCCTTTATCTGCTACTTTATATTTATTACATTTACTACATTTTGAGGCGATTCAGTGTTTAAAGGCTGTTAATTGTGACCAATCAGACAGTGTTGTGGGCGGGGCATTGTGTTTTAAATATGTTTATTTTAATCAACAATCTGACAGAAATATCATTGACACTGATGAGTCAGATAAATGCTGACTATCGGCCCTGATGATCGATAAATATTGTGATATTTGAAGACCAACTACTCAGCCCTCGTACTTGTATTTCCTGTCACTGCTCTTGTCTGAAACCACAGAACCTGAACAGTAGAAAACTCTCTCTGTTCTCCTGCACTGTGACTTCATGGTGTTTCTTTGCTGTCAGGACTTTCACACTCAGTGTAACAAGCTGCTGTAGTCGAACAGAAGCCTTCAGTGCAGCCGGAGAAATGTGGGCCAGAGATCATCATTCCTCTCAGCTTATGGCCGCTGAAGGAACCGGCTCAAACAAAGCTGCCACTGAGGCCCAACAACAAGGGTGAAGAAAAGCGTGCAGATGGGAAATAAAACACACCGTGAGGACGAGCGGTTATCAAAGATCTCCTTCATTGTTTTAATAGTCGACATTGTGCCACAAAAATGTCATGTCCGCAGCCACAAATCACGTGCCGAGATTACTAATTCCAGCTACTTATCATGTCATTCGCTTCACTTGCTTCTCTACACAATTTTTGCAAATCACTTCTTACATTTATGTATAAATATATACAGTTTATAGATTATTCTCGAGCTGGGATGGTGGTTTTCATTTCTCCTGTTGCGGTTGTGCTGTTGGTTGAGAAACATTAGCAGAGAAAGACACACGGCTGACGTCACGTCTCCCAATGCAGCACATGCTTATTGTATCGTGGACACCAGCAGAGCACACAGAGCCGAATATAGATATATACAGGAATGTTAACTGCTATCATACAAAGTGGATTCTTTGAGAAGTCACGACTGCGGGCATATGAGGGGGAATATACCGACAACACAGGAGCACCGAAGGCATAAATGTCATGTAAATCTCCTGCCACAAAGGCACGTGGTTTGTCAGGGGCGACTCTGCGAGGTGGCGTTATCGGAGCGTTTCCTGGCTGATGTTTGAGCCACTCGCTTGTGATCGCACGCAGCCGAGGGAGGCGTGTGATCAGGTCGAACATGCATGATGCTGGTTTAAGCATGTGCTTCATTCGAAGTGCTTACTAATCATATGTTGGAGGAGATTGGGGGCCAAAGTCATGCTGTTCTCCACAGCTGAATAAAGACAACCTTGTGTTTTTTTTCTGTTTTTTCTTTTCTTTTTTTTCAGTTTTAGAAAAGTGACTCATTTAACAAAAGGAGGGCAAACAAAGAAACAAGAAAAGAAAGAAAAGCTGTATACATGTGTTCTCTCTCATTGGTTAACTTCACACACTGTTAAAAATTGTTTACATGTGGTTTTGTTTCCAGTATGACTGTGTTTTGGTAAAGTAAAGAAAAAGAACCGCCCGTGTGTTCTGTGGGTTTGGATGGGCTTACCGTCCTACTGCTGACTTTGAAATGGTGTGGTGGAAATCTGGTGTTGTAGCTGCACACACAATTACAAACCGGTCCACTCAAAGTCTTCGTGTCTCTCCCTCTCTCTCTCTCTCTCTCTTTTTCTCTCTCTGGTTCTTTCCCTGTGGATCATGGTAACATTGAGACTGGTCGTGGGCTCGGGGTGGATTCAGGTCGTGGCAGTTGTCGGGTCTCAGCAGCAGCCTCCGGACGAGGTGTTCACTGGCTTGCTCTGGATCTTGATGTTGGACTTCTCGGAGGCGCCGGCCGTGGCCCCGGGGCCCATCCTCTTCTTGATCTCGGCCGCCATGGTCATGAAGGCTTGCTCCACGTTGGTGGCACTCTTGGCGCTGGTCTCCAGGAAGGGGATCCCCAGGTTGTCGGCAAATTCCTAGAAGAAGAGGAGGAGGAGGAGTAGTTCAATGAAAAACCACAACAACTGAGAGGTCTTCATCTGCGGAGGAAGACTTGTGATGAGGATGAAAGCTCCAGACCTGCTGCTAAACGGACCTCGCTGGATTGACCTTCAGTCGAACTCCAGGGTTAAATATTCTGGAGCCAACTTCTACACGAGGACCTTCTACACGAGGACCTTCTACACGAGGACCTTCTACACGAGGACCTTCTACACGTGGACCTTCTACACGTGGACCTTCTACACGAGGACCTTCTACACGTGGACCTTCTACACGTGGACCGGGCCTCACGTGTAACAGTGACATCGGCCTATTTCGACCACCGGCCGATAGCAGCTGACCTGATTTATTTTATTCACCGACGCAGATTTTCAGCCACACTTGGTGAGTGAACTGGTTCTAACACATTTGGGTTGCTGCAGACTTGGCAGGTGGAGCAGTACACATCTGTTTTGCATCTGGTGGCACCATTTATAAATCTGGTTCATCAGGTCGCGGTAGAGGTGCCACATTTCACTCATGTTGTGCATGTGTAGGTGGAAATGGTCTGAAATAGTTTGCATGTGACTGCCTGAGACTAACAATTCAATACTTGTTGATATAAATATAAAGCGCTTTGAATTCCCTGATGTGACGCAGCTCCACAGCCTGCTGCTGGTATACTTTCCACGCTGGTATCTCACAGTAACTACTGAGCTCATCAGAGGTTCGAGGCTCTGACAGGAAGACAACCGAGATACTCTGCTGCTCAGTCAGCTAATGCTTCACTTCATTATCCTGTTAGCTTCAGACAATCGGTCAAACTGCTGCAGGACGGCACACACAAAGATCCAATATTCCTGTGACACAGTGTCTCTGGACTGGGATGTCGTCTTACCTTCGCTGTGGTGTAATCCACAACCTTCTTCGTTGTGAGGTCGCACTTGTTGCCTACTAGCAGCTTGTTGACGTTCTCGCTGGCGTAGCGGTCGATCTCCTGCAGCCACTGTTTGACGTTGTTGAAGGACTCCTGAGGACGGGAAGCAGAGAGACGAGGACATTGACAAAAGAAACAATTCAGTCAGACGGTTATCTCAATGACATCCAGAATCTGCGACATCTGATGGAGAAAGAAATGACACTTTTATCTTTGAACATGCAGACACACCGATCTGTACTGGACTGAACCGAACCAGCGGCCTTGATGTTCTGAAACATGGCAGACTTTGATAAAAAGATTACGATGCTACTCAAAAACACTTTAAGAAATATTTGAGAGACGATGTTTCTAATTTAGTGGGTTTCCCCAAATGTGAGTCAGTTTGAAATTAAGTTACTGCCATTTCTTATTAAATACATTTTCTCATATTATTGTTTACTTCAGTTTGATTCATGCGATTAGCAGGACTGTGGAACGTCTAACTGAATATTTTTTGAAGTTTCTGCGCTCACGTCAGCATCAGGGAGAATCATATAAAACAATGTGTGTATGTTCACTGCGTCAGGAATCATTTAGTGTGTTTTCTGCTTCCTGTTCACTCTCCTCTTCTTGTTCGTGACTGTTGGCAGCGTTGTATTCTTATCAGAGGTGAACTTCTCCTGTTTTTATCTTTTTTGTTCACAAACACTATAATCGTATCTGATTAAACATATTACATCATCATTCCTGTGATCCCAACATTAACACCAACCGAGCTGCACTCACCTGGTCTGTCACGTCATAAACGACTATGATGCCGTGCGCTCCTCTGTAGTAACTGGATGTGATGGTGCGGAACCTCTCCTGACCGGCCGTGTCCCACTGAGGAGACAAAGCAGAGCGTCAGTCCCGCCTGAAGCAAAACAATCCAAAGTTTATCAGCACTTATCTGTTTACAGCCTCGCGCTCCTTACAATCTGAAGCTTTATGGTCTTTCCGTCCAGCTCGATGGTCCTGATCTTGAAGTCCACACCGATGGTGCTAATGTAGCTCTCTGTGTACGTGTCATCCTAAAACCAACACACACACACAGGTGAGTCTGGATGGTAAATATGAAACCTGCAGTATTATCAACCATCACCGTGCTGACAGGGAGAAAAACATGGAGGACCTGTTACGTAATCATAGCTGAGAAAAACAGACACTTACTGCAAACCGGAGGAGGAGACAAGACTTTCCGACACCAGAATCACCGATCAGGAGCAGTTTGAATAAATAGTCACTGTGAAGAAACACAGAATTATTCTTAAAACACCTGCAGGGCACCAAATCTCCAAACATTACACACATCAGCTTTATCGGTCAATCATTTAGTCGACTGAACATCAAAACAATCATTAAAAATTATCATAAAAATATTCCCAGGACACAAAGACTGACACCGAGCTGAAACCATCAGTCAGTTAACTGATGAGTCACCTGAACAAAACAATTAAACTGAAACTATTTTCATAATCGATTAATCATTTCAGTCATTTTTTTTCAAGCAAACCTATCAAACACGTCCCGGCTGCAGCGTCCTGAATGTGACGATTTGCTGCTTTTCTTCATCATCTGTGACAGTAAATGAAGACTCGCTGGGTTTTCGACTGTTGGTTGGACAAAACTAAACATTTGAAGATGTCATTTTGAGTTTTAGGAAATTATTCTTTATGATATAAAGTGAAAAAGGCTCTCATTTTCCCAGAGCTCAAAGTGATGTCTTCAAATGTCTTCTTCTGTCCACGTGTGTGTTTTCTTTTCATTCACAGAATCATTTTTTGTCTTTCAATCAATCTAATTCTGCCGTTTTTTCATTTTCGTTTTATTACAGACTCTGTTTTATTGGCATCAATATTAATTCTTCCTGTGACATTATCTTCTTATCATTACTACGCCTGCTGTGCTTTGTTTGGTTGTGACAGTTTTGTGTGTCATGTGTGATCATCATGTCTCTCAGAGCTGTTGTCACATCACCGTTCCATTCCAAAAAAATAAAGTTCTACTTTAATAATGTAAAACAGAAGAAGGCAGCTCACAACAAACATGAGAACTTGTTTTACTAATTTCTCCAACTGTTCAAATGTCTCATAAATCATTTCCATTCATCTCAACACTGAATAGAATAACTTGATGACTAATACGATCATCATCATTGTCAGTATAATACTTGTCAGGTACAACCCTACAAGCAAGAGCTGAACAACTCAACAACACAGAGCTAAACAGCAGAATAATAACCAAGGAAACATTTAGTCAGTTGATTAAAACAGTCAGAAGATTATTATTATTATTACCAGCAGTTTCAGAAGCCTGATCAGAGCTGACACAGTGAGAGGTTTTCACTGATAATATCAGTTTCATGGTTTTACTGTATATACCACAATTATTACTATTATCACCATCATCATCTACAGTGACCCTTTAACAGACCGCACATTTAAAGATTGTCTTTCTGGTTTAACACTTTACTATTATCACAGACCTGAAACTTAATATAAACTTGAGATGTATAACTTGAAATCTGTACAACAAATATGGTAGAACTCAGTAAAGTAAATAAGCTAATGTATGACAAACCTTTTGTACCTCGAGGAGCTGGAAATATTCATACTTTTTAAATATAATATATTCAGTCCCACTTTTAAGTAGAGTCTTATAATTTTTTATAGTTTTAATGTTCATACTTATTTTAATATATTTAGTTTTTAATCACTGCCCTTTATTCTTTTTACTATACTTTATACAGAATTGTATTTATATTTGACTGTTGTTCTTTTATTACAATTTATACTCAAACTTTACATGGATATTTTATCACTATCATTATTTATAGTGCTTGTTTTAATCGTGTTATTATTTTATTTAACTATTCATGTTGGTGCAGCTGGTGTCTATTCGTCTCTGAACCTGTTGTTGTTGTTTCCTCAGTCACTTGTAAAGCTTGTTGGTTTGTTTGAACGTTGCTGTTTAAATAAAGTTTGACTGATTGAAACCAGTAAACTGCTGAACATTATTCAACATTTTGGATATTTACAAAAGGCACAAACACCGAACATGATCATGTTCAGCTCCAGAACACATCTCGCTTGTCTTGGTTTTAAATGAGTATTTAGAAGGATTATAAACTGCTGATCGCTCAAAAACACGCAGTTTGACGACGTCTCCCCGAACATTTGTCATTATTCACAACTCTCCGGACATTTTATTGAGTACACAACTAATCCGTTAATAAGATCGATCCACAGATGGATCCGTGATACATACATACTTATTAGTTTAAGCCCTGTCGCGGAGCAACACAGAGCCTGACATTACCTAACTGACTCCACATCAGCAGCAAATGTAGCAACTTCCTGTTTGCGTTGGATAAATGATCCTAAATTCTCCGTCGCACCGACTCCAGATCAGTGACGATATGTTCATTAGACTTCGTGTTTACCGACAGGAAATCAGTCCTGAACTATTTCCCCGTCACTGTTTGTCAGGCTGAGCAACTAGCTCAACAACAAAATCCTCAACAGTGTCAAGTAACGCTACGTAGCTTTTCTGTTAGCATACTAGCTCCTGAAGCTACTTCCATCTAAGTTCCTGTAAGTGAGCTAACACGGTTTGTAGACGAAACACGGAGGATTAGTCGGTACAATCGGTGTTATATTGAGCGGAAAACGTTAACGAACATGTGTTTTGTGATAAACGTCAGCGCTGTCATTAGATAGTGCGTACAGCCTGCCCCAGCCCTCCGCTCGCTAACTTAGCACAGAAGACAAAGCAGCTGACGTTCATTTTGTACACAGCCTAACGTTACCGGTCCGCCCGGCTAGCTAACGTTAGCTTAGCTTCCCCTGGCTAAGCTGACAGCTCAACCGGACCTGTCACAAACGTCATCAAAATCCACACTTACTATTCGGGATTCATGGTTGACTACAGGTTATAAACTGTTGTTACTGAGAATGCAGCTGGATTCCGTCGCAGATGAACCTCGGAGGCGACCTCGTAGTGAAGGTAGAACACCGTTTTTCTGAGGAGAGCTGGCTAAACTGTTTGTCGCAGCCAGAGCAGCATAATCGAATCAAATATGGCTGTCAGCATTACCTACCCGGAAATACCAGAGGCTGGGAATCATGGGTAATGGAGTCTTTCGGCAATGGGCGTTCACAGCACAGAGGATCCTTATAACGGATCGCTGCTGACTTTACTCCACTTTATTTAAATGTTTTTGTGCCTTCTGAATAAGATATTAACTTCATACTTATATATTTGTTTATGTTTTTTTCATATAACCCCCCTTTATTTATTGTTTATCCTCCACGAGATTGTGTATGTTTTAGATAAATAAATAAATAAACACAGCACAGAGGTATTTGTTGTAAAAATGAAAGTCCTGCATTGACAAAGATAGTGATAATGAATATATATAGTATTATATACCCCCTTATTTATTTTATATCATCCACAAGACTGTGTTTTAAATAAATAAATAAACACAGCACAGAGGTATGTGAATTTTGTTTGTTTGAAAAAAAAATAATCAAAGTAAATGTATATAGTATTATCTTATTATATTCTTATTTATTTTCATATACTTTTCTAAAGTACATTGCTACACACCACGTGTATTGTAACTGTAGTTGCAGTTATCATGTGCGATTGTCCTCCTGGGTCATATCTGTGAGTAAAAGGCAAATAGTGTATATGGTTTTATTGTTATTTTTATTAATATTATTATCAATATTTACTTTATCTTTGTACTATTCTATGTTTGTCTTGCTTGTTCTGTTTTACATTTTTATCTATAACTCGGCCTGTGACTCATAAACTGTTGTAACAGCTGAACTTCCCCTCTAAGGGACTGATAAAGACTATCTGATGGTGATGATCTGATCTTTATCTGATTTTATCTTATCTTATATTCTGTAGATCTTATGTTTTATAAAATGCCACCAAGGCTACTTGAAGAATTGAAAGTGAAAGTCCTCTCTGTAGAAGAAAAGTCCCCTGCAACTGTTAATCTCTGTCATCTCACCAGATTATTATGACTCGTGTGTAAAAGCATGATGTGACCACTGCAGGCGGTGGAGCTGGAACACATTCTGAACCATTTTGTACTATAGGACTGAAACTAAAGACTATTCCATTCTTTCACAATCATACCGTTTACATTTGAAATAGTTTTGTGCCCCAAAGATGAATTAAATATACAAAAAGAGCAGCTCTGATCTATCTTCTGTGATAGGCCTTTCCAAACTAATGAACAATATTTTATAGTTTGCAGTATTGTTGGATAAATGTGCAAACATAAGTCCTGTACATAAAATATTGTTTATTGACACACAATCATAATCAGGGCAACATAATCAAACTGCAGTAACCAGATCACTGTGGAGCAGCTGGTCATTCTCTGTTGTTTCATCATTATGAGTGAAACTATAGATATTACAAAATCACTTCATACCCTGGTAATAGAAAAAAAGATCATATAAAACACAATTTGGGTTGGATATTAGATACAAAAACTCAAGTACATCCAAAACACAGATTTATTTGCTTATTTTTGTCTAAAAGCTATTTTTAAAAAAAAGTAGGCAATGATTAATGTGAGAAACATTCCTCACATGCATTTGCGTTAAAATCAAACATATTTCACAGTGATCAGATAAGAGAGTGCTGTTTGCATAGATCATCAAGCGTAATGTGAACAATTCATTCTTGTTTCTGTGGAAACGTGTTTCATAATGTTTTGTACACATATTAAAGTCGTAGGAAACTTGCTGTATATTGAGCTACACCTGTAGGAGTCACACCTCCGGACACAACTTGAGGGTTCAAAATGTCCATCGTTTTATAAACTTTATAAACTTTTCAACTGACTGTCAGAGATGTGATGTGTGTCACAGAGGTGGAGAGGCTAAACAATCAGCATGTACAGTCACATGTGGTATGATAACAAAAAGGCAAAAACCAAATCAATCAGAGTCAGAAGACAACAAACATTATCCACTGATCATTAATCTGTTCTGCTGTTAGCACTGAGCGCTTTCGTGCTAATTTCAATAACTGATCTAAGTTTTGCGACCGATAGCAGTGATGATCAGAGGGGTGGAGTTTTTACCACCGTCACTGGGACCAGGACCAAAGAAGAGATAGAGTTTCTCAGTGAAGCAGCAGTCGGTGAAGCGAAACATAAGAGCTGCAGCATCTACGTCATAAAAGGAGACCAGACCCTCCTCATGATCCACAAACACCCCCACCTTCTGAGGCCGAGAGGCCAGAGAGAGACCGACTGGAGGGTCAGCAAGAGCTTTGTACTCATGTCCGTTTCTCAAACATATCGTCCAGTAACCTTCGTCAGGTGTGAGTGTGATCAGTCCCTTCCTGTTGATTGACTCTCTGACCACTCCTAAATCCCACTCAGTCTTTCCTGTAACCTGAACCTCAAAGTAAAACCTGCCTGAAGAGAAACTCTGCTTTCCTAAAACACAGAGACTGAGTGAAAATCTCTCTGGTTTGTAAGGAAGATTCTTCTTCTCATCACCATGACTCACTTGTTTCCGATCATCAGACAGGAGGAGTTCAGGATGTGCTGTATCAGGATCAAGAGTCACATTCATGGCGTATCGTTGGACCCTCTTCATCTCAGCGTCAAACACCCTCTTCATCTCTGCATTAAGCTTCTCCTCCAGCTGAGCCACAGCTCTCATCACAGTCCCTTCATGTGAGGAAGGATGGAATCTGACTCCTGTCCAGTCCTTGGTGGGTGGAGCAGCATTCAGCGATGGGAAACGTTGGAGAAGATGGAGGAGGTCTTCAGACTGTGAGAGCTGCTCCACCTCAGTGTTTCTCTTCTTCAGCTCAGAGATTTCTTGTTCCAGCTCTTGGATCAAGTCTTCAGCTTGTCTCTTTATCAACCTCTGCTGCTCTTCAATCGTCTCTATGAAGTTGTTCATGCCGATCTGAACAGACTCCATCAGAGCTGTGGAGAGTCGAACACCTTCTGCTATCTCACCTTCTGCTTTTACATTGCTGAATTTGACCGACCGTTTGATCTTCTGAATCCTGAGCTGTCTCTCTTGGATCATCTGCTGACCTTCAGCCTCTGTCTTCTCCAGTTCTGCCTTCTTTTCTTCATATTCCTCTTTCAGAGGAACAACATCATGTGTCTTGTGGTCTGAAACAGTGCAGAGCATGCAGACACACATCTGGTCGGTCCTACAGAACAGCTCCAGAAGTTTATTGTGCTTCAGACACATCCTGTCCTCCAGGTTCTCCACAGGGTCGATCAGCTGATGTCTTTTCAGACCTGAAGCTGTCAGGTGAGGCTCCAGGTGAGTCTGACAGTAGGAGACCAGACACACCAGGCAGGACTTCAGGGCCTTCAGTCTGGTTCCAGTGCAGACGTCACAGGGAACTTCTCCTGGTTTGGACACTTGTTGCTCTGAGCTGCTGCTGCTGGCTTTCTGTTGAGCTGACTGTCTGAACTGAGCAGCCATCTCAGAGAGCAAAGTGTTTTTGTGCAGTTCAGGTCTTGTGTCAAAAACCTCTTTACACATGGGACACAGGTACTGGTCGTTATGATTCCAGTGTTCAGTGATGCAGGTTTTGCAGAAGTTGTGTCCACATGATGTGGTGACAGGATCAGTGAACACATCCAGACAGATGGAGCACAGAAACCGATCTTCAGATGGAAGGAAGTTTGCAGCAGCCATGTCTACACAGCGAGAAACAACAAATGTGACAGCATTAAAAAAACATCAAACAAGTTTTGAGGAACATTTTAATCTTTAATCTTACAGAATTAGAACAGCAGGAACCTACAGCAGCTCAGCTGTGAGCAGTAACTGACTGTGGAGTAGAGAACAAACAGCAACCTGCTGACAACGTGTGGAAAAAGGAGAGTCCTCTTGAATTTAAGGACTGTTGCTTCGTCACAGCGTGCAGATGGAGAGCAGGGAACCTAAAGACTATCACTCTTTTATAGGCTCCTTGATGGAGGGTTGGAAAAGATTTATGATACCTTTAAACCAAATTGGCCTTTGTGCATTGTGTCCTTCGAAGGATACAGCCATAGTGATACAAGGTTCAGTCACTTCATGGCCACCTGTTTCCTTACTTTGCAATAATAAAGTTATTTTTTCCTTGTAAGTGAACAACAGTAACTATCCTCCATCACATCCATTCTGCTTTTCACTTCTGCCCTCCTGCTGCATTTCAGGCATCATCAGCATCATGTGACTGCAAACAACCTTTTCAAATCTTAATATGCGCTGACAACAGCAGGTGGCACTGGTAAATAAAAAGTCTCCATTTTGACTTTGTGACTCCAGTGGTTGTAATAAAGACAGAGACACAGTGAAGGTGCTGCCATCTGAGAAAAGGTAAGTCCAGTGTTCATGAAGGTAAATACTAATGCATCCGAACGACTTATGGTATTAAAGGTTTTGAGTGAGAAATCCTGAAGGATAACCGCAATCAATAAATCATTTAAGTCTCAAGAGTTTCCTGTCTGGGCTCAGCAGACTTTGTTGTGATCGCTGGTCGCTGACAAAGGGGAAGTGTGAGCACGTCTGAAGCTTCTGTCAGCTGTTCGAAGGAGGTCACATGCAACACAAGTTATTTTTCTAAACTAGTCATGTCTAATAATGTTGTGTGTTTCAGACACAACCAAATGAAACAGCACAGGAAAGATGTTTAGGATATTTTTTATTCACTTTTAGATGGAACAGTAAATATTATCAGGCGTACTCACCGGTGTTTGTACGAAACGATGCTAGACTGTGGAGAGACTCATCTCGACTTCAGATCCATCGTCACTCTGACAAACTTTCACTTTGGATTTTATTTCAGCTGTTCCTCTCTCTGCTGTGAATTTTGTATTGAAGCTTAATTGGCGAAGTTTCAGGAGCAGGACCACACCTCAACAGCACCGACTTCCGCATTTCTCTAAATAACCACCTGACCCTCTCCTCTGCTTCGCTCTCGTATTCTGCGCCCCTCCCTCCCACCCCATTTCTCTCTTCCTGTTTCTTTTTCTCTCCTCTCCTTCGTAGGTCCATGAGGGGTCCGTCGCTGCCTGGGAGCGGTGGCAGATTCTCTACAAGAATCCCCACAACGCACTCGAAGAACTTAAAAGAACCAAGATCTTCGACACTTCGTTTTCCTTTGTCACTAATAAATCCTTAAAGTATCTCGTTGACGGTGTGGTCCTTGCTAGTGAACCATGTTTAATGCAGATTTTCCTGTCAGGCTGCTTATTAATCCTGTCTCCTGTAGGACATCAGACACACCCTAAAAACAAGTGGCTCTGACAGGATCTGAGCTTGTTGTGGGTTGGATCTGGAGAGGCTGACTCAGACGTAATTTCAGGAGAAAAAAAAAAGTTCCCATTTCATTGTTACTCGTCTCACTGCAGATCTGTTGCTGGTCGTTTGTTGCCTCCCTGAGGTCTGGACAGGATGATTAGGGACTCATTTTTGGTCCAAGGTTAGTTTCATTTTCAGGGACCGAACAAAAGACTGACATTGTTGAAATGTTCTGTCTAAGTCACACGTATTTTCATCAGCAGTGGTTGTTGTTTGACACTGAAGACAAATACTCCCATGATGCCTCCCTGCTTATGTCTTCTGTTGTGTTTGTTTGAATGACAAAATACAGGCAGAGAATTCAAATACTGTGCATCATAATGCAATAGACAATAGATTCCAAACAAACTCATGGTAACTCATGATTATATTTCAAACTGACAAACATCATAGTATTGATTTACAACACGATTCAAACAGGGAAACCGGAGGGGACGTGACTTCTTCTCTCTATTTACAATGTGATAACAGTGTGAATAAGTTCTAGTTAGGTTTAATCACACAAACACTGATGAGTATAAGAGACAGATTATGGATTTGGAACAAAACAATCAGAACAAAGTGAACATTAGACATATAGAAGTAACGTTAAAGAGACCAGAGCTGAAACATTCAGAGAGATGATGGACTAACGAGCTGCTTAATGGCCAGTAAAAGATACAGACAATTTATTTTTAGAACTGTACAACTGTTGAGTTCCTAAACGTAAAAATAGTTTTGGAAATCAACATATTTACCCTTGAATATTTATAACAGTGATCCCATTAGTAGGACATGCAGCGGTTTGCAAGATAATAAATCTTTAGTGCAGGAGGTCTTTAAAACATGAGAGCTGCTCAGCCTCAGCTCCTCACTCATTAAGCTCCTGATGTGGGTTTACCAGCTATTTGATGGTCCAATACGCTTGTTGAAGCAAACTTGATTTGTTCAGTTTTTTCAGTTTGTTGGTGGACTTCAGTCAGACTGAGGTCTACAGATGATTAGTCTACTGTGATGAACGGTGAGATGATCAGAGGTGCAGAGTTTTCACCACATTCATTCAGACCAGGACAGAAGTATGGGAGGAGTTTCTCAGTGAAGCAGCAGCCAGTAAAGGAGAAGATCAGAGCTGCAGATACGTCATAAAAGGAGACCAGACCCTCCTCATAATGCACAAACACCCCCACCTTCTGAGGCCGAGAGACCAGAGACAGACTGACATCAGGGCCAGCAGCAGCATAGAACTCATTTCCATTTCTCAAATGTATTGTCCAAAAACCATTCTGAGGACTCCGTGTGATTGCCCCCTTCCTGTTGATCGACTCTCTGGCCACTCCTAGATGCCACTCAGTCTTTTCTGTAACCTGAACCTCAAAGTAAAATCTGCCTGAAGAGAAACTCTGCTTTCCTAAGACACAGAGACTGAGTGAAAACCTCTCTGGTTTGTAAGGAAGATTCTTCTTCTCATCACCATAACTCACTTGTTTCCCATCATCAGACAGGATAAGGTAGGAGTTTGCTGTATCAGGATCAAGAGTCACATCCACTGCATACTGCTGGACCCTCTTCAGCTCAGCTTCAAGCAGCTTCTTCTTCTGTTTACTGAGTGTTTCCTCCAGCTGAGCCACAGCTCTCACCACAGTTCCTTCATGTGATGGACGGACTCTGACTCCTGTCCAGTCCTTGGTGGGTGGAGCAGGGCTCAGAGATGGAACGTTTTGGAGAAGATGGAGGTGGTCTTCAGACTGTGAGAGCTGCTCCACCTCAGTCCTTCTCTTCATCAGCTCAGAGATTTCTTGTTCCAGCTCTTTGATGAAGTCTTCAGCCTGTTTCTCTGTCTTCTTCTGGTTCTCTTCTATTGTTCTGATGAGCTCGGCCTGGCTTCTCTCAACAGTTACCTTCAGAGAAGTGAAGACCTGAACACCTTCTGCTATCTCTCTGTCTGAATCTGCTTTATTGAGCTCGACTGACTGTTTGATCTCCTGAATCTTCAATCGTTTCTTCTTGATCATCTGCTGAATTTCAGCCTCTGTCTTCTTCAGTTCTGCCTTCTTATCTTCATATTCCTCTTTCAGAGAAACAAACTCGTGCATCTTGTGGTCTAAAACAGGACAGAGGACACAGACACATGTCTGGTCGGTCCTACAGAACAGTTCCAGAAGTTTATTGTGCTTCAGACACATCCTGTCCTCCAGGTTCTCCACAGGGTCGATCAGCTGATGTCTTTTCAGACCTGAAGCTGTCAGGTGAGGCTCCAGGTGAGTCTGACAGTAGGAGGCCAGACACACCAGGCAGGACTTCAGGGCCTTCAGTCTGGTTCCAGTGCAGACGTCACAGGGAACTTCTCCTGGTTTGGACACTTGTTGCTCTGAGCTGCTGCTGCTGGCTTTCTGTTGAGCTGACTGTCTGAACTGAGAAACCATCTCAGAGAGCAAAGTGTTGACCTTCAAGTCAGGCTTTGTGGTAAAAACCTCTTTACACATGGGACATCGACACCTGTAATTAATACTCCAGTTTTTAATGAGGCAGGTTTTGCAGAAGTTGTGTCCACATGATGTGGTGACAGGATCAGTGAACACATCCAGACAGATGGAGCACAGAAACTGATCTTCAGACAGCAGACAGCCTGATGAAGCCATGTCCCACCACTGAGAACAGTCAAAGTGTAAAAAAAATTGTATTTGTATTTAGTTTTAAAGTCTTTTTTTCTTGAACCTTTAGAACAACATGTGAACATTAGCTGCATTTTGTCAGAAAATCTGAAGAGCCACCGGGAGAAAACAACCGGCCACCTGCTAACATGAGTTCAGTCAAGCTGAATATTTAAGAGGAAAAGATGAGACAGATTTCCTGTTCTTGTGTTTTAGAATTCACCGCAAAGGCTCAAACAGAGACACTTGAGGGATTCCTTTACTTTTGAAACCAATTATGGCTAATTATTATTATTGTATGTCATACATAACCAAAGTAAAGGATACATAAAACTATATAGGAAGTCCACAAGTGTGTCAGACGGTTTTTCTTTTTACTTTTAGATGTAACAGTAAATATCATCAGCTGTACTCACCGGTGTTTCTCAGAGACACTTCTTTATTGTAGAGAGAAACTTGCAGAACTTTACACTTTTCTTTTACTTTCATTTGAGGAAGTTCAGCCTCTCCTCTCTTTTCTTGTGATGTGACACATTTAATCTTTCGCAGGCAGATTTTCCTGTATGGCTGCATACTGATGCTGGCACCAAACCATCAACACAACAGCAGCAGACAGGATATGGTTGGTAAAGTTTTGTGGGTTGTGCATACGGCTGCCTGAGAGACCAACACCAGGGACAACAAGAGCCCTCCTCCCTTTTCATTGTTTGTCCTTGTCTTATTGCAGCTTTGTTTCCGATGCTTTGTTGCCTCCCTGTCATTATGACTGTCATTGTGTAGCTCTGTCAACATACTGCCTCCGTCCACTGATCTCCAACAGACCATGTGCATCCTCACATGACGGTCATATGGTCATTTTTGGAAAGTTGTCTACTGACAAGATGTGAGCAACCAGTTGTGTACAGAAAGAGGTAACATCTACACTGACAAACTTTTAGTTTCTGTGTCCCAAACACACCTGAAGCTGAATAATCCTGTGAAAGAAACTGGATATTATTTCAGATTATCAGCTTTGAGCTCATCACACTACTCTACTGATGCCTCAGACTAATGCAGAGTCTCTTGCTCTCCTTCATCTTTCAGTGTTCGGACTTCGGTGTGTGATCAGCAGCTGTATGCAGATGTGTTGTGAGCACCTTTATAATGAGGACAGGATGACGTGTTGCGAGAACATGAGTTGGTCTGTGCATGCCTCTAATCGTTAACCAGGTGAAGTTAATAGTTCCCTGTGTGTTTGTGTTGCAGAGGTGAACTAGTTCTACTTTTAAAATCTCTGGAATCTTCAGTAAAAATGCATCAGGACCGTCTGCACAGCGGTGTGCTGCCTCTAACACAGCCTGAGGACGCCGCCCGCCATCATCTGATACTTCACTGACGGCGTCTGACTCCCAGCAGGACGAGTCACTGTGATCAGTGGATTTCCATCGATTAAGCACCAGTTTTAAACAGTTTATAAAGAAGAGTCAGTCTTATCTAGAAAAATGCTTCTTTGGTTCACCAAATCAGACTTTATACATAATCAAATAATTAGGATGAGTCTGTATTTTACATCATGTCCAACAACAGCTTCCAGACAAGCACAATTTAACAGTCAGTTTTTTAATCTTCATCATTATAATGAAGTGCTGTAGCGCTGCAGAGACGTCCTGACCTAATTAAAGAAAGGTGACACGTCCTGCTCTGCTTTCTGAAATGGAGTCTTACTGTTATCCTGGGTAGAAATATGTGGATGTGTATTAGTTGTTATTGTGCCTCTACATTTAAAGAGGCAACTGTTCATCTTATTGTATGAACACAAGAGTGCGCTGTTGCCTCATCTATCCTGCTGATTTCCCTCCTTCCTGAAACCTCAATCAGCTGCTTTTAACACCTCACACTTTCTCTCATTAAATCAGATTTATACCAATGAAATATTGAACCAGCACCCTCTGATTGTGTCTATAATGAGATCATCTGGACGTCGTCACTGTCCAGTGAACACCACTTATTTCTGACTTGGAGGATTTTTATGTTTACGTGTGAACTCCTTTAAGTAAATCATATTAGACGCTTCCTCAAACGCCCGTGCTTTTATTGTGAAGGGATCCCAGTTGAAGTCAGCGTGCTGCTTCCGGCGGCTCGGTTAGCCGTTAGCTCGCCGTTAGCTGGTGTGCAGGCAGCAGGAAGCTTCTGCTGGATTCAGGGAGCAAACATGGACAGTCAAGGGAGAAAAGTCGTGGTCTGTGACAATGGAACCGGGGTGAGTTTGAGAACAGGCGGCTTTGTTAAATCTCTCTCCGTGTCGCTGTCGGAGCTCCGGCGGTGCAGTTTGACGGGAAAACGGAGAGAAGTGGAAACAGGAAGTGACTGAGAGCTAACAGGCTAACGCGTTAGCTTGTCTGGGTGGGATGTTTCAGGAATGTGTCTGTCAGCTGGATTCATCTCATTCATCTGCTGCTGGGCTACAGCTGACAGTCACAGCGGGGATTATTCAGTCCAGCTGTTGTTTATCTTTATCACATTCGTTTACACAAGACAGTGTCCGACGAAGAGAATCTGTGGTTAAGCTAATTAGCTAACTTGTAACTTTGGCAGTGTAACGGTATGCACTGACAGTTAGCTAGCTTTAGCTAACCTGAACTAAAGTGAACACAATCATAACAGCTACTCACAGCATTTAAGATACGTTAGTTTTCTGATTAGTTCTTTTGTGATAAAACTACAAACTAGCATGATTCCCGTCCCTGTGAGTTTAGAGTTACATCCCCTGGTGTCGTTAGCCACGTTAGCTAGCTCCGCATCCTTAACTTTGTTTATTAAATATTAATATTTTTGCAGCGCAAGCACCACACACAGGCTGGAAGGGCGATTTTAAGCTTTTCCCATCAAACCAGAGTCCAAATATTCCGGTTTTCCTTGTATATGTTCAGCTAGCTTGGTTAGCTCAGCAGCTAATTCAAACAGCCCCGCCCTCGTTAAAACGAGCAGCAGCCACTTTAATTTCCTCAGCTGTGAGGAGTTTCATCACACAGGTGCAGACATACCTTTAAACTGTCGCATATGCTCATGTGAGCTTTTAAAAAATTAAACATGAATTCAACTAAATGGCCCAGCAAACCCGAAGCGAGGCAGTGCGCATGCGTGAGACTTTTGGTTGCGGAAGTGGTGGCAGTTCTTCCATGTAAGGAAACTTATCAGATGTGCTGCAGCCTTCAAGAGACTGAAGAGACACGAACACGTCTAATAAATCATTGACAAGAGGAAGTGTGTTGAACACTCAGACAGAATCACTCAGACTGATGCGCCGACTGAAACATGTTGAAGTTTTAATGCTAATAAAGACGCATCAGATCCATGTTGAGGATATCAAAATCAGATTTATTACCAAGAAGGATTTTACATCTACGAGGAATTTGTCTTTACAAAACTTTGCAAAAATCTGCATTAAATAGGCCGAGATATTCACTGTCAGCTACTCTTAATTGCTAAGGTTACAGAGTGCAGCTTTGCACACCTGAGGTACGACAGGAGTGACGTAGAAGACTAAAATCAGAAAAACAAACTCTACGGCTGAGAGAGTAATAGATTCTTGATAAATAACAGCTACGATGCTCAGAAGAGGGTTTGAAAGTTGTTTCTATTTTGTCTTCTTTACTCTGTTGACAGTGATATGTTGTGGTTTCTTTCTTAGACAAATGTACTTATTGTATGTCTGCTAAATGTAAATTGTGATTTGAGACACTGTGATCATCACATCAGATGAATCTTGCTGCTCATTATTAAAACTTTATTTAACTTTACAGAAGTGTCCTATTACTTCTCTTTCCTTTCTTGCTATTTGTATTACTGATACTTTATGTAATGTAAGCCACAGCTTTTGTGATAACTGTGTTTTAAATAAACACTTGTTGGCATCATATCCAGTTCACCTTCTTATCTTTAGACTATAGGTCAGTTAATATTTTGATGGTGTGTCAGTGTGTTAATGCTCCATCACAGGTTTTGAATCTATTACACAGTGAATATTAAACTGAAGCTCGACTGAACACACAGATATCAGTGAACGTGTATTTAAACATGTTATTTAGAATATTCTCACATGTGCGTTTCCTTTTTCTTCTTTTGATCTTGTCCTAGTTTGTTAAGTGTGGCTATGCCGGCTCCAACTTCCCTGAGCACATTTTCCCGGCGCTGGTCGGCCGGCCAATCATCCGCTCCACAGCCAAAGTGGGCAACATTGAAATCAAGGTAATGTCGCCTTCCTGATGCTCTTTTTTTATTTGTGGTGTTTTTCTCTTTTTTTATGTATCAAGACGACTTGTGGAAAGAAATGAGGCCTCTGAGTCAGAAGATTTTGCAAGTTTGCATCTTAACCAAAAACTTGCCGCAGCTTCAGTGATTTACTTCTCTTAATCTGATAAATCAGCTGCTGAAATAAAAACCAATGATAATAAATAGCTGGAAGAGAGAAACAGCAGCCAAACATAATGAAACAAAGTCCCAGATTAAGAGTTAGGATCAGAGTGTTTCTCTCAGTCTGCTGAACTGTTGACCTTTGACCCCTCACAGGACCTGATGGTGGGCGACGAGGCCAGCGAGCTGCGCTCCATGTTGGAGGTGAACTACCCCATGGAGAATGGCATCGTCAGGAACTGGGACGACATGAAGCACCTGTGGGACTACACCTTCGGCCCAGAGAAACTCAACATCAGCTCACGCGACTGCAAAATCCTTCTGACGGAGCCGCCCATGAACCCAACCAAGAACAGAGAAAAGATCATCGAGGTGGGTCGCAGAAGAATCAGATGTGACAGACGTGTCACTGATGATCTGCACAGTGAACTTCATGAGTTCATGTTTCTTCTCTGTGTGTTTCTGCTCCAGGTGATGTTTGAAACATACCAGTTCACAGGAGTTTATATCGCCATCCAGGCCGTCCTCACGCTCTACGCTCAAGGTGCGTTTGTGTTCGCAGCATTACTGACATTTTGTGATGCCTGCACAGACAGTGTTGCTGAGCAGAACACACACATTCACTCCACCAGCACAGCATGCTTGACATTTTTGCACTTGTTTTTCAGGCCTGTTGACTGGAGTCGTTGTGGATTCTGGTGATGGCGTCACTCACATCTGTCCCGTGTACGAGGGCTTCTCGCTGCCACACCTGACCCGACGCCTCGACATCGCTGGGAGGGACATTACACGCTACCTCATCAAGGTACCAGCAGAACCTCACAAGAACAAACGTCTGAATGTTTCCTTCAGACAAATGTGACCTGAAGTAAAGCAACTTACTCGTTTTCATCAAAACTATCTGAAGCTACAACAGCTTGAATTGTAACTGATGAAACCTGTTGCCTTCTGATTTAAATTAGGAATCAACTGAATGTACCGCAGCTGTTTGTTTGAGAGGTGATTTAATCGACAGCAACTGTGACTGTAAAATATGTTTCCTGTTGTCCAATCAGGATTCAGTATTCAAGAAAAAATGTGTTCCTCCAAAATAAAGTTAAATGTCAAAGTAATCCAGATTTTCTTTCTTAGTTCAAGACAAATTTATTTTATGATCTTTAACAACTTGTTTTTATTTTTTGATGTTCCAGTTTTACCTGCTGGAGATCAGAACACATGTTGTTTACATGTTGTTTTGCATGTTTACAGTAGTGCTTTGACAATAATGCTAACCACCAGATCCTGTCTGTCCGTCTGTCTGACTGTCTGTCTGTCTGTCTGTCTGTCTGTCTGTCTGTCTGTCCGTCTGTCTGTCTGTCTGTCTGTCTGTCTGTCTGTCTGTCTGTCTGTCTGTCTGTCTGTCTGTCTGTCCGTCTGTCTGTCTGTCTGTCTGTCTGTCTGTCTGTCTGTCTGTCGTCTGTCTGTCTGTCTGTCTGTCTGACTGTCTGTCTGTCTGTCTGTCTGTCTGTCTGTCTGTCTGTCCGTCTGTCTGACTGTCTGTCTGACTGTCTGTCTGTCTGACTGTCTGTCTGTCTGTCTATCCGTTTGTCTGTCTGTCTGTCCTCTGTCTGTCTGTCTGTCTGTCTGTCTGTCTCTCTGTGTGACTGTCTGTCTGTCTGACTGTCTGTCTGTCTGACTGTCTGTCTGTCTGTCTATCCGTTTGTCTGTCTGTCTGTCCTCTGTCTGTCTGTCTGTCTGTCTGTCTGTCTCTCTGTGTGACTGTCTGTCTGTCTGACTGTCTGTCTGTCTGACTGTCTGTCTGTCTGACTGTCTGTCTGTCTGTCCGTCTGTCTGACTGTCTGTCTGTCTGTCTATCCGTTTGTCTGTCTGTCTGTCCTCTGTCTGTCTGTCTGTCTGTCTGTCTGTCTCTCTGTGTGACTGTCTGTCTGTCTGTCTGTCTGTCTGTCGTCTGTCTGTCTGTCTGTCTGTCTGTCTGTCGTCTGTCTGTCTGTCTGTCTGTCTGTCTGTCTGTCTGTCTGTCTATCCGTTTGTCTGTCTGTCTGTCTGTCTGTCTGTCTGTCTGTCTGTCCTCTGTCTGTCTGTCCTCCGTCTGTCTGTCCTCCGTCTGTCTGTCTGTCCGTCCGTCCGTCCATCCGTCCGTCCGTCTGTCTGTTTGTCCTCCACCAGCTGCTGCTGCTGCGAGGCTACGCCTTCAACCATTCAGCCGACTTCGAGACAGTGAGGATGATGAAGGAGAAGCTTTGCTACGTCGGTTATAACATTGAACAAGAGCAGAAACTGGCGCTGGAGACGACGGTGCTGGTCGAGTCGTACACGGTCAGTTCATGTTCACGAACTATAAGTTATCTGATTCTTCAACACTGAAGAGAAAACACGTAGAGAGAAGTGTTGAGGACTTTTCTGAGAGGAGGATGTTTGTGTGTCCTCAGCTCCCGGACGGCAGGGTGATCAAGGTGGGAGGTGAGCGCTTTGAAGCTCCCGAGGCTCTGTTCCAGCCTCACCTCATCAACGTGGAGGGGGTGGGCGTGGCCGAGCTGCTCTTCAACACCATCCAGGCCGCAGACATCGACACCAGGTGAGCAGACGGGGCTTGAACTCTGACATCAGAGCTGAAGATATTGAACATTTGAGTTCATTATGACTGAAATAGAATATTTACTGTTGACATGACACGTCTTCAACTTCCAAGAAGTTCCAACAGTTGTATTGACGCTGTTAAAAAGTTTCTTAATGAAATGAATGTAAATCGATAAAGGTCAATAAATCTCTCTGTAGCAACAAAAACATTCAGCAGCAAGATATTTCTCCATCTATGATTGTGTTTGTGTGATCAGATCCGAGTTCTACAAGCACATCGTCCTGTCTGGAGGCTCCACCATGTATCCCGGCCTGCCGTCCCGCCTGGAGCGTGAACTGAAGCAGCTGTACCTGGAGCGAGTTCTGAAGGGAGACGTGGACAAACTGTCGGTGAGTACAGGCGTCCAAAAACAACGTCAGTTACATTAAACACTCGCTGACCTGATGATGGTTGGATGACCAAAACATGGGGTTTATTGAAGATGATAAATAGATGAAAAACACACGACACGACTGTCATCTTCTTCATCCAGGCTCGCCTCCATCTTAAACATTTGCACAGTGCAAGCGCCGGGCAGGTGAAGGTATGCACATGGGAAATCAGCGTGTGTGGAAATGTTTTCGATGTTGGTGAAGAGATTCATCCTGCTCCCCTTACTTGTTGCTCTCATTACGCTAATATTAGCTGCTCCATTTTTAACAATATTAGTCTTAAGAAACGTGTTAAGGCTGAAATTCAAGCAGAGATGTAGTGACGTAAACCAGCAGTGAGTAAGAAAAGGTAAGAGAAAGTTCAGAGTAGAGGGAAAGTCTGCTTGCTGCTCGGCTGTGATATCCACATAATAACTGAAATGAGAGTTGTGCAGCGTACGTTCACATCCTTTATCTTCAGTTAATTTAGATACAAACGTGTTGGAATTGATCAGTGACAGAAGCACCAGTGAAGGAGTTCACGTCTCAGCTTCCTCCCTCAGAGTTCATGTGCAGATAGTTTCTGCCACTAGGAGGTGCTGCAGCCTCAGTCTTGTTAATGACTTCAGCACCTCACAGTCGTCTCCCTCTGTCATGGTGATGACAGGGTGAAAATATAACCTCATTGTTCCTCCGTCTCCCTGAGAGGAAGCTCGCTCTGCCGCCGCTCGGGGAAATCCTCCAACCTGTAATTAAAAGACAATCGGTCTATTTTTGGGACCTCGCAGGGCGGCGGGGGTTTCAACATGTTGTTATTATCTCTTCCTCCTCTCTGTTAACGCTCTCCGCCTCATCTCCATCGCAGAAATTCAAGATCAGGATAGAGGACCCTCCTCGGCGTAAACACATGGTGTTCCTGGGCGGCGCCGTGCTGGCCGACATCATGAAGGACAAGGACAACTTCTGGATGACGCGGGAGGAGTACGAGGAGAAAGGGACACGAGTGTTGGAGAAGCTCGGAGTCACCGTCAGATAAAACCCAAACAAACAGAAACACTCCCCCTCCATCTTCATCTCCCCCGTCAGCTGATATCCATGCACCGCTCACCTCCATGTGTCTGGACGGTCGCTCCGTGTCTTCGATTCACGCTCATTTTGAAAAGCAAAGAGGGAGGAAGGATGCGGAGGGGTAAGAAGTCTCATGGTGAGGGGGCAGCGAATCACTAGATGTCTTGAATATTTGCCCACAACACAAAAAAGTACAGAGAATGAAGTTTGGAGCTGCAGGAGGAAGTGCTGCCAGACATTAAAGCAACAGAACAGCAGTTCAGGAAATATGTTTAACTTGGCGAGAGTTAGATGATAACGATGACGCCACTCTGACGCAGGAGGCTCTTAGCTTGGCTTGGCTTGGCTTAGCTTAACTTAGCTTAGCAGGGGGAACAGCTAACCTGCTTCTGTACAGACGTAACACATCTGTCTGCCAGCACCTACAGAAGTAAGAGCTGTGTGTTTTGGGGGATTATGAGCTGAATTATTTCATGTTTTTGACCAACTAATTGATTCATTGACTCAATGTCGCAGCTCTAATGTGCAATAACCAGTTATTTTGCACTTTGTTGTTCATTTAATTATATTATGCACCAAACGTTGTACCTGATCATCATCAGAGGCTTCCAGAAGCTGTTGTTCTGACACATTCCGCCGGAAAACCACAACGTGAAGATGAGGAGCAGATTTGTTACTGTTTGACAGAGGAAGGCTAACTGTGTCCCTGTTTCCAGTCTTTAAGCTAAGCTAAGCTAAGCTAACTGGCTGTAGCTTTATATTCACTGCAAGGACACAAGATCGATCTTATCATTTAACTCTCAACAAGACAGCAAAAATGAGTGTGTTTTCTGATGTTTCAAACATATTCCTCTTTTGGAGATGAACTCCTGATTGGTGGCATTAACGAGGCCGACTGTTCAGACTAACGGTTTACTTTACCGGAGATACTCCAGGTTTTCTTTTTCGAGCGTCTTGTCTGCGAGTATTTCCAGTCATCTGCCTTCCACACAAAGCCGTTTCTAAGTTGACGATGATGATATTATAATTATTAGTGATGCATTTACATTCCTTTCCGAAGCGAGACCTCCTCCATGTGTCACCTCGTCTGTGAAAACAGATACTGACATTAAAAATAACGCTCACAGTGTTGAGATTAGATATCTGAACAAATAGATTGTTACATACTGTGGTTTTTATGTCCTGATGGTCAGATAACACCCCCCTCATGTTTCCTGTTAGTGTTCTGGATTGACGCTCTGTGCTGTGGGTGCAGCAGCCAGGCAGCCATTTTTAACTCAGCACCTTGTTTTGACTCTGTCGGGACTCTCGCTTGCTTTTAGAGCAGTTCATAGGTGTGAGATGAATGCTTGAGAAGAATCTGAAGGAAAGTCGGTGATCTCAGATCTGTTTCCATTCCTCAGAGATAACAACAAAGCATCAAATCATTCCTGTAGTTCTGATCCGGGACTGTTACATCACACACCTGTACGTCCAGAGGTTCAGACATGTCCGTCACTGAGCAGCTCCGTCAGGGCCGTGCTGAGACAAATTTCCACAACTTACCAGGAAGTCCAACTTCTCGTGTTCTTTCTTTCCACAACACATTTTTTTTGTTTTTGTTTTACTTAAAGCTCAGTGAGTGACACGTCTGAGAGTGAAGCGTCCTGGATCAGACTCGCTCAGCTTCCTTTATTTTGAAATGTATGTTCTTCTTCTCTTTTACAATAATGTGCTTTTTGCCTTTTTCCTCTGACGGACTGTTAATGTGCAGCTGTCTGTTGACCTGAATCATTCCAGTGAAGCCTTCTGCCTTTAACAGCTGATCTGGGTTCAGTCTCAATCAAGCTAGAAGTTTAGACGTGATGTGGACAAACTGAACAGCAGGTTCTGGGTCAGATGTTAAAGGGCAAAGGAACGCTGCTGTTGTAAAGGGACAGTTCACCTCAAAATCACAACCTGGTTACTGAAGATGATCCAAACATCTGTTGGAGAAGCAAACGTGCATCTACTCAGACATAGACAAGAGGTTAGCTTACTGGGCTAACGATGCAAGCTAACGTTACAGCTGAGTTGAGGAGGACGGCGTTAATGTTAACAGCTCGAGCCTCTCGTTGACTCTTTGACCGAGTTGATATCTCCAGAACTGAGCAACTCCCACCAAAACAATCCAGATGGATCAATAACATCACAGCTAAGAGGTGAAACACGCGTGTTTGAGTTTGGGGATGAACTGTCCCTTTAAGATGAAGCCTCCAATCAAAGATTACTCCATGTGTTTGTCCAGGAGGAGAGAAGGAGGCGTGGTCAGTCGAGTTACATGATGCAAACATCTGGAAACACAGATGATGTCATTGGCTCAGACGGAGCGGAGAGGAAGTGATGTCACAGGAATAATTTACTGAGATCAGAAGTTACATCTTTTGTTTCTGCAGTCAGGATCTAATTGTTTAACCAATGAGATCATACTGGTGATGTCTGTGCCGCCAAAACATTAAAGGAGCAGTTCAAACAAAAATGTAACCACAGTCGTCATCAGTCAACAACCACAGAAACATCAAACGGCTCCGGAGTGATTCAACACAGACACGACGAAGACACAAATTAATTCAGCATCATATGCGCTACAGTTTGTTCTTGTGTGAAGATGAACGCTGCGGTTTCTTGAGTTCGTATGACAGAAGAGCTGCAGCTGTCAGTCAGAGAGGCGAACAACAAGAATCCTTCACATCCCCCGAGAACCCAAACTGATGTTGAAAAGACGTAATTTACACTCTCGATGAGACGAGCTGCGCGCTAACAGTTTTAGCACAGCAGCTACAGTGAAGATTTCACCTTAAAGACTGAAGATATTGGCTGTTCAAATCAGTTTGTGATATTCAGATCGCAGCAGACGAGCTGTACGGATACATCTGATGTTTCTGTGGTTCAGACTTTATATCATCAGGAGGAGGAGAGGATGTTTACGGGTGAACTGTTCCTTTAATGGAAGTCTAACAGTCGACATTAAGAGTCCTCGTGACCACGCTTCCTTCTCTCCTGGGTTTGAAGTTTGATGATGATTTTTGTGGGTCACTGAAATATAATTTGTAATATTAAATAAGAATCTGGTTTCAGGAAGCGGAGGCCACGTAAGAAGCTGGTATTTGTGGTTTCCCGTCTCGGTTCTTGTGTATATCAGAGGCACCTGGCTCACATATAGAAATATATAAATGTTTAATTTTCCTCTGGACAACACGGTCATCAAGTGCCAAGTACAGTTCTTCTTGCTGGATATTATTTTTGCTTGTCCTTTTTATGTTTTTGTTTATAGCATAACTGCCAACCGCTGATTTAAATAAAGCAAAGTGATTTATAGACGCCCGCTGCTGCTGCTGCTGTGTCTTCATGTCTGTTGTCTTAAATAGCGGCGAGACGGCAGATTAAAGGGGAAACATTTAGAAAGAAGCACTTCATCCATGTTGGTTTGGTTTTTACGGATTTCCGGGGCCAACAGAGTCTGAATCAGCAGGATGGACAGGATGTGTCGGGGTGCTGGAGGATGAAACCTGCTGCTTTACTGGGTCACTAGCAGAACCAAACTCTGGGCTCGGCTGCTTTTGATGTGGGGAATCTCACCTGAGCGACTCCGGCTCACCTTGATGACATCACATGCAGTTAATGAAGAAGCTGGTCGCTAATTTACTGAACAGAATCAAACACAGGATCATCAGGATTCGCACGAAGGAAAGCTTCAAATCGACCTGTAGAATAAAGACTAACATATATAAATTAATAAAATGGGAAGTATAAGACATTAAAATAGTCCTACAGCCTTATTTTTTTAAATTGGGTTTTTCAGACATTATTTCCTGTTTTCCCAAAATAACAAGTTACATTTTATTCTCATGAGTCTCGTGAATTAACTGTTTTTGTTCATTTGAAAGTCGTATTGTTAACCAACATCTATGCTATGCTAGCTGGCTATCCTTTGACTCATTCAGTGTTTTCAGTCTGCGTCCACGTTAACGAGTAAAGGTTCAGATGTGTTTTGGACCTGCTTCCTTTTCTTGAGGTTCACGTCTGAACGTCTGGTCCACTGTTGTCGTGCCACATCCACATCGTGGAAACATGATCGAGGCAAAGACGTCTAGAAGACGAGGCTGTTTGGAATAACAACGTTCATCCTTGACACGTTATAAAATAAAATGAAAAATCTCCATGTAACTAAAAGTACAATATATTCACTAACTTCTAAGACTTCACCATTTCTGAAAACATCAGCAAACAAACACGTGTGTCGTCCATCGGGATCATGGATGCCGCGAGAGGGGAGTGTGTGAACGTGAGAAAACACGACCTCACCTGAAGGCAACACGACAAAACTCCTCTGTAACTCAGCACGAGAAAAAAAAAACTAAAAACATCAAACTAATAATAACTAATGTATGCAAAGACCCTGTGTGTGTGTGCGTGTGTGTGTGTGCGCGCGTGCGTGTGTGTGTGCGTGTGTGTGTGCGTGTGTGTGTGTGTGTGAGAGAGTGAGACGCCTGTCTGGGCTGATTTACTGAGGCCCCAGTGAGTCTGCCTGCCTCACTTTGTTTACCCGGATGAAATCTGAAACAAATGTGATGGACCACCAACCCTGCCGACACACACACACACACACACACTCACACACGCCCATCCTGCTCTCAACATAGACACCACTGTGTGTCTGTGTGTGTGTGTGTGTGTTCTGCGGCTCTAAATTAACACGAGTGCTGATCTCATCTGATCGGTTCTGATCTGATCCGATCTGTCCACTTTAAAATGTCCCGACAGCTTCTGGACAGATTGTTGTTAGAGTTGGATCTCACCTCCAATCACTGATTCTTCTTCTGCTGCTGTTTTCTAACCAACAACCGACTCAAATATCACCAGCCACCATTTAATTTAACCCGTAACGATGCCTTAGAAAAAGTGAAATGTTGTGCAGCAGCAGGTATGAAGCATCATAAATATTAGCTTCGCAACAAAGCAGAGTTGCAGCATTCTGCTCAACAACTGAAGCAGCTGGAAACTCGATTTAAAACAGAGAAACAACCAAACAACAAACAAAATACTCAAAAACTCCATTAAGCTTTGCTGAATTATCTGTTAGCACTTCCTGTTAGCAGTGAGCCTGTGGATGTTCAGACGACTGTCACTGAATCACTGTTACACTGAAGTAAACTTACAAATGTGATGTTTCTAAGGCAGGTTCTGAACGTATGAGGAGCAGAACAGAAACCTGAGCAGACACTTCAGAAGCTCTCAGCTCAGCAGCTCAGATTTGGATGTAAATACGTGTTTTTGAATGGAAACAAATCGACGGCGTTGTGTATAAAAAAGGATCCGAGCAGCAGCAGGACGAGACGGTGTAACGTGTTGATGACGTGTAACGTGTTGATGACGTGTAACGTGTTGATGACGTGTAACGTGTTGATGACGTGTCATGCAGCCTCTCCCTCCGGCTGCTGCAGGATGTCGTCTCTCTCTCTCTCTCTCTCGTTGTGTTGTTCTGCGAGCTCAATAACATCCTGATTGTCGTCGCAGCGCTCAGTAAACTGAACACTGAGGTGGTGCTGGAGCCTCCAGGTTCTGACTGGACCTCAGCCTGCAGCCAGGCGGCCCGTCACCATCCAGCCAGCAGCACGGAGACAAACCTGAGGTCCGGTCTGTGCGGCAGGTGGTTTATAAAGTTTGTGCTTCAGGTTTATAACTTCTAATTCATTCACATCTCTTTTTGGGCCAGTCACAGAATTTCAGGTGTGTGACGGGTTAGAAAAGTCCAGTCTGAATCCCGACTCACTGAACGTCGCTGCTGTCAGACTCTGTTATCGTCCCTGAACTTTAATATGAGAAGCTTTGCTAATTTGTCGTTTGTTGAACAAAGAGTTAAAAAATTGTCGTGTCTGCTCACAGGAAAAAGGAAATGACCAAACCAAGTCGTCACATTGTGACATAATATCCTGAACATGTTGTTCTGAGTCGTTCTAGTGGCTCCAAATCATATTTTGTTTGTCTTTCATTTGAGTTTGTTGCAGAGCCGCTAAAATCCAGATTGTCCGTAAAAAAAGTTCCAAAATATTTTAATATTTCAACCCCTGAAAATGTGTGTGTCCTTTAACAATCCAAACAGAATACAGTGACACACACACACACACACACACACACACACACACACACACACACACACACACACCACGCCGTCTGCTCAGTTTCCAGATGATGTATTTATATTTATACGTCTCGTCGTCTCTTCTTCCTGTTAGAAGAGATTTTTTTTTTTTTTTTTACATCCATCATATTAGAAACAATAAAAAAATAGAACTGAAAATGTACATCATACACTTGATACATATACATATATATATTCTGTTTTTTTACATAGGTAAAAATGTGAATTATATAAAAAAGACAAATCAATGAGTTCAACCTTTGCTTTTTTATCTGAGCGGTACATCAGGACGTCGATGCAGAGGAGGCTTCAGGCACTTTCCTTTGTTAATAGCTGAAGTTGGACGCAGACGCCGAAGATCAGACGCCGCGTCCAACAGACTCACTGCTCGCGGTTCACCGTCCTCGCCACCGATAGAAAAGTAAACGTGGGGGACAGACAGACAGACAGACGGGTGGATGACAGAGCCTTCACTCCTGAGTGCTGCTCCACGGAGCCTCAGGTCACTTTTTCTTGAATTAAAGGAGCTTCATGTTGGACTCCAGCAGCGTTCCAGTGGCTTTATAAGATGACGACTGATTCATCTGTGTAACATTTCAACCAACCATCGAACAAAACACCCGGTGGCCTGACTGTTCAGTTTCTACGGAGCCCCCTGAGGGTCATGGAGAGATTCTTGTTGGAACACCTCCTCATCTCTCGCTCCCTCAGAGTTGTGTTATCATGAATCGATCTCAACAAACTTTCCACGACCCTTCAGGAGCCCCGTGAGTTTCTCATGTCAGTCAACAAGATTAAAACTCTCACATGATCCTAAAAGTAATGTCAGAGGAAAACGTCTTTACAAACGTCTTTCCAATAATTCATATTCAGCTTGTTTGTTCTCTGATTCGTTGTGCTGCAGCTGATTCTCAGACTGCCGTCAGTCTGTCAAGACTCACTCAGTTCTGTAAAATGAGCACAAGATCTTAAAATGAAGAGTGGATTGAACTGGAGGAGAGAAGAACGACGTGTAACAATCCTGGTTTAAAGACGTAATGTGATGCAGAGAGACGTCGTCATTCTTCCTCTCCAGATTTAGTTCCTAGTTACTCTCACAGATTCAGTTTATCTGGGCGGAGCGACGGCCGACACCAGGAGACAGAACATGTTATCACGCCTCTCGCGACAAACGGACCAATAGGAGATCAGCGCGCTCTTCAGCTGTAATCAGGAGGAATGATGTCGCATCTTCACAACGCCATGATGGTTTACATTCTGCTGACATCTGGAGCGTTCAGCGTCGGGTCGGCGGCGAGCGTCTGTTTGGTTTTCTTCTCGACATTTCCACCAATAAAAAGACTATTTTTGATGTCAAATTCTCCTCACACACATTTTTATACATTTGAAGTTGGACAGTGTTGATGTGTTGGGGTGTGAATACCAGGTGTGTTCGAGAAACGTATGTATTCGACAGAGTTGTGAGGAGGTTTCTGAAGAGTTACGACCATCAAACATCTTGAACGAGATTTAAAAGTCCCTGATAAGTTGAATCAAACGAGTCGAGGTTGAAGTTTAAGGCTCAATTGTCCTTTGCTGTCCTGATCATTACTGTCATGACACATTTCAGACCTTGTGCTCATTTTATAGAAGATGGCCTGAGATCGACTTCCTGTTATCTTTCCTTGGATTGTGAAGAATTTTTAAAATCAATCAATCAAAGGAGGAACATTTATCTGTGACACTTCAATATTTGGACTCTTTTCGAGGGTGTTTCTGGCCTTTATGTTGATATTTCCACCGATACAAAAACAAGGCTGTTTGATAGACAAACCATCCGACAGACGTCTCAGGTACGTTTCTGACAGTTCTTCTTCTTCTTCTAAGCTTCAAACAAACCACAAACCAGTAAAGACAGACCAATGTGACCAGTACACCAGTGTGTCCAGGAGCTGATTCAGAGAGGTACAGCTCTGACATCGACTCAAACATTTGGTTTTTCAGATTTCAATCCAACCTTCCGACAGTCTCTGGACCTGGCTGAGGTGTTACTGGTCCGACTGGTTTATCTGGGAGCAGAGCAGCTGTCAGACCATCAGGGAACCAGAGCTGTGAATCATCATGTCACCTGAACTGTGAGAGAGAGTTCAGGTCTGCTGAGAGCCAATGATGGATGTGCTTTATTCTGAGTTTATGATACGATAGACTGAGAGCTGGAGTCTAGACATTGTTAGCCTAGCTTAGCATAAAGACTGGAGGTGGGGGGGGAACGGCAAGTCCGGCTCCGTCAATACCAGCTGAGTTTTATTTCTCAACATGAAACTGTCACCTTTACGTTTCTTTCCATGTGAAAATTAAATTATAACTTTTTCTGTTGCAGCTGTAGATCCATCTATTTCAGATGGAGCCATGCTAACTGTTCCCACACCTTCCAGTCTTTACGCTAAGCTAGGCTAATCGAGTCCTGACTCCAGCTGTTCACTGATGTGTTCAGTAAGATGTTTTGTGAAGGTGAAAAAGTTTCACAGCTGCAGTTTCCTCAACAAACATTCATTCTGACCTCATACAACGCTGAAGAAATGACATATTCAAGAACACGAGTGTAAAAATATACCTGTACCTGTCCTCACAAATATATATATATATATATATATATATATATATATATATATATATATATATATATATATATATATATATATATATATATATTATATATATATATTAGTTGTCTGTCTCTGTGAGCTATGGAAGCCGTTTGGTCCCAACTGTCACTAAAGACATAAAAACAAAAAACAGGAACTTTTTTTCTCCATCTGTTCAGACAAAGTTCTTCTTCTCCTCCTTCTAAAAATGACGACAACAACAACATGAATATCACGAGTCCTTGCTGTCACCTCGAGGAGGGCGGGGCCTACAGCACCTCAGCCCACAGCTTTGTGTTTCCCGCCGCAGCAGTGGCAGGCCACGCCGCAGCGGTAGCACGCCCTCAGCGGGGCGTAGCAGCACATGCAGGGCGCCAGCAGAGACAGACCCACCAGCGCCGTCCAGCGCAGGCAGAAGCGCTCGTCGCTGGTGTCGCAGGAGCAAGGGTCCGAGTAATCCCCCTCCGGGTCCGACATGCAGTGATACAGCAGGCTGTCGGCGCACCACATGAAGCTGACCCGCCTGATGCAGGTCTGAATGGGGTCTGGTGCTTCCTGGCAACGTCCCCGCCCGTTGTCCTCGTGGTTGAACATGTCCTGACAGTAAACGCAGCGCGAGCGCTCGCCGTCCTCCTTCCGCCTCTTGCCTTTGGGCTGGAGGGCTCGCGGCTGCACCGTCACCACCGCCCTGTGGCCGCTGCCCAGCTCCAGGCAGCCTGGTTTGCCGTCGCAGGCTCGCTGCACCTCGCAGCTGAGTGGGTACGGGTAGGTGTAGTCGTGTTTGGGCGGCTCGCTCTTGGTGAAGTGGACGTAAGCGTCGAGGTTTTCGGGCTGGCTGAGTTTGTCCCGTGTGGAGTTGGCGTGGCGGTAATCCTCGTAGCCGGTGAGCCAGGTCCGCTCGCGAGGGTTGATGCGCACAATCTCTTCCTCCTCCACCTGGAAGCTGACGTGACGAGGGAACATGTGCACCGCCTGCAGGGACACACAGATGGAGATGATGCTGAGTCAGCGAACACACGCTCACGCAACCAATGCAAATAAAAAGAAATGATCGTGTGGTTGAACTGACTTCTGCTGGTGGTGAACACACGTTCATCTACGTGACTCCCATTCATCGACTTAGCGACAGGCGACCAGATGAAAAACTTGGTTTGAACATTGTTGGAAACATTTGGGGAAACGTAAGAACGACGGCCTGCTTGTTGTTGTTTTATTCTCTCCGTTCCCTCTTTGGGTCTGTGTGGAGTTACACTCGACCTCGTTCTTGTTGTTCTACGAGTGTGTTCCCACTTTGTTCATCTCGTGTCTGCACGCCTGCGGTGACGTGATTCACAGACCTGCTAATTGTTTCACACTATTCCGCTGATTAACAGGCGGCAGCAGGGAAAGAAGAAGAAGAACGCCGGAAAGTAAACGAGGACGTAAACAAATCTGGATTCAACATATTTTTTTAAAAATTGCAGATGTTTTTTATGCTGAAGGAAATGCATCCAACACACAGACACACACACACTGTGTGTCTGTGTGTGTGTGTGTGTGTGTGTGTGTGCGTGTGTCACACTGGATGTAAACACAACTTCAGCTGGTTTACAAGAAAACTGCACGAGACGCTTTTAAGTCAAACGAGATCCAAACTGTTTAGTCGGAACCCAAACTGAGAACAGGAGGCATCACGGGTCATAGAGGCGGAGTTGTTCAGAGATCAGTACTTCTTGGGTTTCATCACAGCGCCCTCTTTGGACCGTCCCGGTTTGTGTCCAAGCAGAGATAATTAATGATCATTACAGACTCTCATGTTCTGGTTTAGATTAGACCTCCAGCACCAATTAATCCAAGTGAACACAGCCGGACCGGGACAGGACAGCACCTCCACTTCAGACCAACAATCGGCCTGACTACACTCCACCCGCGGCATCTAGCAGCAGTTAGCGGTGCAGTTAGCAGTGCAGTTAGCGGTGCAGTTAGCGGTGCAGTTAGCGGTGCAGTTAGCGGTGCAGTTAGCGGTGCAGTTAGCAGTGCAGTTAGCAGTGCAGTTAGCAGTGCAGTTAGCAGTGGGGTCACCAGCCTCCTCCGGGCTCCTCGGCAGCTCACTGCTCTGCTGAGTTCTTCCTGTAAAAGCTCAATCAGACTTTTAATCATTCAGGGTTGGATCAGTTCCACTCACCTGGTCCAGGAAGTAGTGGTCAGAGGGCCGGTGCTGCTCGTAGAAATGTCCCAGGATGCAGTGGTGCCGACGGGCCTCGCAGAAGTTGGGCGGGGCCAACGTGTGCATCGCCGGCTCTCTCTTCTGGGACGAATTGGACGAGCTGTCGGTGGCCGTCTGGAAGGAAGAGGACAGAGAAGAGGACAGTGTGAACAACCTGCAGACAGGTGATGATTAGCTCCATAACGACATGGCCACACCCCTATCAGTGATGTCACAGCAGGTATTTTGGCTTTAATACCTGATTGAAAGCACCTGCAAGAAAGTAGTAACAGCTTTTAGAAACTTTGATTTTCCCGAGCACTTAAAGGCTTTTTAAAATTCTCAGTGGAGTCGAACATCATCGTGACGTCAGTTAAAGATCTGTAGTTCACTGCGGCCCGACATCCACTCTGCTGCTGTTTTATGTATTCTGATAAACAGGATCGACATGATCACTTTGGGTAAACTCCAGCTGTAAATTAGGTCTCCAGTAATGCAAATAAATATCACTCGGACAAACAGACGTCATGTTTATACACAATAACAGAAAGAAGTTCATGTAGAACATCTGCTGAATGAACAAGAAGGTCCAAATAATGCAGAATGAGTCAGAGACAGAGTTTCACAGAGTTTATAAACTGGCTCCAACTCAACAACTCACTGAACTGACACATTTGTTGTTGTTTTTAAAGATACTTTTATTAGAATCTTTTATAAATATAATGACAAGACAAACAAAAAGAACAGACATACAACATCAAAACCCCTCACCAGCCCTCACCATCAGCCCTGGTACGGTAAAAGAAAATAAGTAAACAGATAAACAGTTGGATGAGTTCAACTTTGGTTACATCAGATGAGCACAATAAAATACAGTCAAGTGCTATGTGAGGATCCAGATAGTCACAAAATCAGGTGTGTAGTGTACAAGATAGTACAGGAGAGCAAGTTACATACTGACGTACTAATTAAAGTGATGCAGTGATGGTAGTAAAGCCAATAATGAGCCCCATAACTTTTCATTCTTATCTGGGTTCCTCCTCACACTTTTTTCAGGTGAGCTGTAGGATGTTAATTCATTTAACCATCTGATTTCCAGTGCTGCAAAATACACTTTTTACCAGCTGTGCCCACAAGTAATATGAAATATTTTTTTTACTAAAACTTGTGTTTAGAGTTTGTATATCTCCCAGAATCCATATCCTCAGTTCAGGGGGAATCTTGACCTTGTAGTTTTTGATGCTATATTAATGATGTATTTCCAACAGGTATCTAAGCTAGGACACTTCAGAGCATGTGAAGCAAGTTCACAGGTTCTACATCTTTGACAGTTTGGTGAGGAGGTGTAGTGTATTTTGTGCAGTTTATATGGAGTAAAATATGTTCTATTAAATATATTAAACTGTATTTGTCCATGTTTTGTTGAGATTAGTACCGATTGAGAAATTTCAAGTAAATTACTCCAGTTGTTGTCATCGTATCTTATGTTAAGATCTGATTCCCACTTCTTCTTAGTATTGATTTTATTATATATTGTAAGGTTATTATTTAAAATAGCATAAATAGCAGATATCAACCCCTTACTAGTGTGTAATGTTTCAGACATTAAATGTTTTTCAAACGGTGATTCCGGGGTGATATGAGGAAATTCTGAATAGTTATTGCGGATCCGGTGTCTAATTTGAAAATACTTAAATAAATTATTTTTGGGGAGTTAAAATTTCTCTGTCAGTTGCAGAAAATTTGAAACCTTACCTTGGTTATAAAGAGCTTTGACTGCTTTAATGCCCTTGCTAACCCAATTGCTCAACATACCATCTGTAATATGAAATATTGTATGTTTCTTCTTTCATAAATGGAGTGTAAATGGTGAAATCAGTGTAAACAGTGTGTTCAAACAGCTGATCAATGTTGGCAGGTAAGACTTTAGCACTTTAGACACAGAAGCAGACAGGCTGGTACAGACATGCTGCCACAAACTGACACTTTTTACAAGGAGACAAACAACTTCAGCTGAAACATTTAATGCTGAATTCACAACAAGGACACAATGAGTCAGAATCTGTCAGAGACACAGTTTCATTATGTTTATAAAGTGTTACACTACACAACAATTCCTAAAATCAGCTGATTTGTTAAGGGAGTCTGGTGAATTTGTAGTTAGTAGTTGGCTTCATGTATTACATGTAACGCTGAATTTATGAGAGGGAAACAATGATTTTGTTTTTAGACGTATTATTATCTTTGACCTGTGGTATTGAAAGTCGGGTTGTGTCTTTGGTGTGATGCAGTGTGACATCATCAACCTTTTTCCTCTTCGTGTGTCTTCACCTGAGAATCAACCTGCTGGGTACAACTGTAAAAAACACAGCATGGAAATCTTGGTTCTTCTCTGAAACCACCTGAGCTTCCCCTGAACGTGTCCCGACCCTCCACCGGACCTCTGTGTGCAATTAGACAAGAACGACGGAAGAAAATTAAAGAGCTCCAGAACCAAAGCAACGAAGCAGAAACGTCTCTGAAGTCTTTGTGTTGTTATTGGGTCTGTGCTAAATGGATCCCAGCCCGGCCTCGCGGCCCGCGGGCCTGCCAGCGCCTGGCGCAGCGCGTTGGGTTGCGTCATCCTGGGCAGCTTTCATGTGGATCGCTCGGATCACACAGTCACACAGCTGTGCTTGTGTTTCATGGAGACGATCCGTCTTTGAGATTCTTGAGCAGAATGACGTGCAGGTCAAGAACATTTAACTTCAGATTGTTGAGACCTGTTTACACATTGATTAGTTCCTGTTAGGATGGATGATAAATGATTTTAACTTCTCTCTCAGACTCTTTGAGCTCTTGGAGCTCGTGCCTCCTTTAGCTCAGCAGCTACGGGGAAGAATTCAGCTGGAACAAGTGTGAAAATAATGTCTTTTTTAATCCGTTCAGGATCTCAGAAGCAGGACGAGCTGAGTGGAGACATCTGATTCAGTTTCTTTTTCATTTTAAATCAAGTCTCCAGCGGCTTCTGTTGTTTAACAGAATGGTGCAGCTAAGTTTTGCCGTGAAGCTCCAGAAATGTTTTGTTCGGAGACTTGAATCTCCTCCTCTGTAGTTCAGGAGCCTCCACAGGAAGATCCCGACAGGGAGAGTTTTATTCACTCTGACGGATGTTGATCTGCGTCTTCGTTGTCTTCCTTCCTCAGAGAGACTCCAGGTCTGTGGACAGGATGGATGGGAATGATCTGCAGCCGGGCGGATCGGACACGTTCCCCTCTCCAGCTATGTAAACAGGCTCTCCTCCAGAACTGGACCTCCTGTGGAAACGATATGGACCTCTTCTTTGAATGAAAAGACAGTCGGTCTGTATTCCAGGAGAACTCCAGAGTCAGGCTGGCCAATCTACATGCTGAGCTAAGCTAACGTTGCTAAAACTCAACTTGACTGCAGCTCATACTTCTCCAGGAAAATTTAGGTATTTTTTAAAATCTGCGTAAATGATTCATACTTACTAAACGTGTCGGGATCGGTTCACCTTCACAAAGTTCTCCTCTCTGGGGCAACGGCGCCCATTAAAGCTACGATCACTTAATGTGTTTTTGTCTCTGACAGGCTGATGTCTGACAACATCACAGAAACGATGCTGCAGAGAGACGAGGGAGTCGTAGCAGTTGTTTCCTCATCTAGATTCCCCAAATCAGTTAAATATTCCGTCAGTTCCTCGAGATAAACTCCAAACTCCAATCTGCAACAACTCCTGATGTGGGCTGCACATGAACAACAGTTTGACCGTCGTGTGTGTGTGTGTGTGTGTGTGTGTGTGTGTGTGTGTGTGTGTGTGTGTGTGTGTGTGTGTGTTTCCCGGTGACAAACCCCAAACAGGACGGCGACGTGTGTCTGGTCACAAACACCACAGGATACCAAACCCCTCCTGTCCTTCATACTTCCTGTCTCACACCACACAAAGCACAACACACACACACACACACACACACACACACACACACACACACTCACACACTCACACAGCAGTATCGCCTGTCTAAACCCAAAATAACTGCCCCGACAGCTCCACATTTCCGGCCGCCACGATATCAGATTAGTACAGCACGATTATCGACACCTCTCCTGGTTTGGACAGGTAGTCAGTTCTAACACTCTGCACCTTTAAATATCACGGTTGTTCTTGATGCCGGTGTGATAGGACACCCATGTCAGATAAGAACAAACACCAAGAATGTGAATTCTGATGTGTTGCAACTATAAAATGAAGGATGATGGGTCTCACAGTGAAGACGTCGTCATCGCCGAGCTCCGCCTCATTCTGCAGCGTGGACGAGGACGTGGTCGACCCTGGAGAAAACACGGCAGGATCAGGGCGACAGGAACGTTTCATATCATCAGCTGAGCAGTTTTAATAAAGCAGGTGAGCAGCACCAGCTCGGGATGGGTCGTGATTTTCTGAATATCTGAATATACTAATATTCTGATCAATCAAAATTCAAGCAACTATGATTTTGTCTGAAAACTTACATTTTCCAGTTTCCACAGGTAGAAACTGTTAGCGTAGCTTAGACAATACGATCACAATAGCTGCTTTTTGTTTGATGATGTTTGTCCCAGAAATCACTGTGATGAATGTTACTGAAGTGGAAGATGTTTGGTTGTGTGAGGTCGTATACAGTCAGCGTGTTACCTACAGCAGATGAGCATTGTGCTGCTAAACTGCACCGACTGCAACACGTATCTTTGCACACCTGTGTTTGTGTACAGCGTGTTGTGGTTATTGTTGGTGCTTTACGTTGCCTCAGGCAGTCGCTGGAAGTGCGACCCTAACAGCTGATCTACGTCGTTGTACGGTGAACTAGCTGTCTCATGGTGGTCATCACCAATGACTGAGGTAAATAAAGTGAAAACTTCTTGATAAGTTGGTGATTTGTGTGACATAAACATGTCGGAGGCTAAATCCTGTGCGTACCTTCCGTCAGGTCCTCCAGGGCCTTCCTCACGCCGCGGTCGAAGGCTCTGGCGTCGGCTGGACTCTGGAAGGTCAGACCACACTTCCTGTTGTCCACCTTCCAGTGGTGGAACGTCGGCGTGGCCTTGGTGTAGACCAGATCCTTCTTCAGGAAACACTCGAGGATCACCTGGAATAAAATACAGACGCCAAACAGGATGAGACGAATTGTAAACATAACGCGAACGCAACTCAGCCGGGAGTCTGTAGAAACAATAGCTACAATATTAGCTACAGAAGAAAGTGAGCAACAGATGATTTTACTGCTGATGTCACTGTGTGTGTCATGGCGCCCACCTGCTTGTCTTTGAGGCGTTCTCCATGGATGAGGAAGTTGTTGCGTCCCAGCAGCTCGCTCGGCAGCAGCCTGCACACGCCCACTCTGCTCAGGCATCCGTCCTGCGCCAGCCAGCCGCCGCTCGAGTCGTCTCTGGTCATCACCACCGCTTTGACGCGCACAATGTAGCTGTCACTGCGACACACCGGAAAGAGAGCGTTTTATTATTTGAAGACCAAGTAAAAGATTTTCTGTCAAGCAGCAAACTTTGATCTGGACACTACATGTTGATCAGGACACGTTCAAACACAAAGACAGTCAAAAGAATCTCCAGAGACTGAACGAGGGGCGCTCACTTCATGACCTACATGAAGCTCTTCCTGGAAACCTTCACAGTTTGATCTGTGGTTTAAGTCTCTCTCTCTCTCTCACACACACACACACACACACACACACACACACACACACACACACACACACACACACACACACACACACACACAAGTCGAACGAAACTATTGATAATTGTAGGATGTAATGTTAACAGTTACGCTTCATTTTACAGATGTGCAAATGTCCTGTCGAACAACATATATTACCACAATCATCACCTCAAAATATATTCTTAATCACTTTGATATTATTCAATCAATACACTCTGATTAGTCCACAGAACAGTTCTGGAGCTTCACAGCAAAACAAAGTTGCAGCATTCTGCTAAACAACTGAAGCAGCTGGAGACTTGATTTAAAACAGAGAAACAACCACAGAAATGTCTCGAGATCTCGTCCAGACTACGAAACTTCACCTGACCTTCCATCAGCATGGAGGGAGGAGATGACTTTGAGTGAACTGTTCCTTTAAGAATTACAATCCATATTGAAATCGACACCCGAGTGATCACAATAGGATCGAATCGTATCGATCCAACCCAGCAAAAACCCCGGACCGGACTAACCAATGGAGAACCTGGAGCACTGACAACAGCACCAGCATCATCACTCACCTGTGATCACACACACACACACACACACACAGAAACACCGACACAGGCCCGGTCCATTAGCCCGTCTGAATCTTCACATTCAGAACAACAGCGAGCCTGAAGCACGGCAGCATCCAGGCCGAATACAGACAGAAAAAATACTGAGGCTGGGATTTAAAACACAAATCTCTCTGTCTTGCCTTTTGTGCTCCGACATCTCTGCTACATCCTGTCGCCACGGTCACAGCGTCAACGACAGGCTGTCGAGCTGTGCCGCTGCACACCATCGACGCCACATCCTAACAGGCCGGATAGAGACGGGAGACGCTGCTGCTGCCTCTTCTCCAGCCTCACACACACACACACACACACGCACACACACACACACACTGCTTCCCTCCGCCGTGTGATTCAGCCTGCCTGTCAAACAGATGGTGCTTGTGAGCGTGTGTGTGTGTGTGTGTGTGTGTGTGTGTGTGTGTGTGTCTAGCATGAGTCATCACTGCATTTGCCGGCAGTGTGCAGTGACACACACACACACACACACACACACACACACACACACAGAGGATGGAGGACATTCTGGAGTTTGGCTCTAAAATGAGAGAACCTCCATTTGCAAACAGCAACACCTTCACTTACAAAATGACTGATGATGTAAAAATGAAACATTTCCTGTTTTAGTTTCAGCAGGTTGGGAGCCGTCGGTGTTTGTTCGACAGCTTCAGATCCAGACACAGATCATCTCTGCAACTACTGGCCGTAAAATCAAAGACTTCATGTAGATTTGTCCATCATCTGTATCCTGGCTGATCAACGACAGTGTAATGTGATAAAATAAGTCTTCCAAAAGTTTAAAGGAAATAATCAAAAGAATCACGTTCGTGGTAAGTTCTTAGTTCACGGTCTGCTCTGTCAGACATGTCAGACAGATTTCAAACAATATCTTAACCTTATATGGAAAATCAGCAACAACAAAAAAGAAGAATATACTGGCGCGCATATTCTCTACTTTCATGCTAATATTCAAGACCCCCCGAGGTGGAGCTGAGGTGGAGCAGGTGTGTGTGTGTGTGTGTGTGTGTGTGTGCACCACATATCTCAGTGCAGTCAGGCTCATAAAGAGAAGGTCAAAGGTTTATAATACACAACAGGGCAGGTGTTAAGATGTTAATTTAAAGTGATATAATGATGTTGAAATAACTTTTTTGTCTTTTCTCGTCATCTTCATTCTTGTCTCCTTGATGCTGCCCTGATACATCACACTGTTTCTCCTGTAAGATGGCTACAGCACGAATTAGACATATATATGTACACACACACACACACACACACACACACACACACACACACACACACACACACACACACACACACGTACAGCAGGTTTTATTGGAGGCTTGGTTGTAAATGAGGAAACAAAGTTCAGAGTCTCAGAGCTGCTCCTCTTCCTGGAATGACTCACAGCTCGATCAGCCCTCCCTCCTCCTCCTCCTCCTCTTCCTCCTCCTCCTCCTCCTCCTCCTCCTCCTCCTCTCTGTCAGTGTATTTCCTGGTTCCTCCCCTTCAGATCAGCTGACAGACCTCATTCGCTGCACAAACACTCCCTGTTCAGATCAGAGCTCAGACTAGTTTCTGTTATCAGGAAGTGAAACTCAGACAGTCGTTGACACTGAGAGGTGAAATGGCGCAAAAAGCAGTTCAGCTGGACCGAGAGACTTTCTCTTGTTCCGTCTGTTTGGACCTACTGAAGGATCCGGTGACTATTCCCTGTGGACACAGCTACTGCAAGAACTGTATTCAGTCTTACTGGGATGAAGATGATGAAAAGAAAACCCACAGCTGCCCTCAGTGCAGGCAGAGCTTCACACCGAGGCCTGTCCTGGTGAAAAACACCATGTTAGCAGCTTTAGTGGAGCAGCTGAAGAAGACTGGACTCCAAGCTGCTGCTGCTGATCTCTGCTATGCTGGAGCTGAAGATGTGGCCTGTGATGTCTGCACTGGGAGGAAACTGAGAGCAGTTAAGTCCTGTTTATCCTGTCCAGCCTCTTACTGTGAGAAACACCTCCAGCCTCATTATGAAGCAGCTTTTTTAAAGAAACACAAGCTGGTGGAGCCGTCAGAGAAGCTCCAGGAGAACATCTGCTCTCGTCACGATGAGGTGATGAAGATGTTCTGCCGTACTGATCAGCAGTGTATCTGTTATCTCTGCTCTGTGGACGAACATAAAGGCCACGACACAGTGTCAGCTGCAGCAGAGAGGACTGAGAGGCAGAGAGAGCTGGAGGGGAGTCGACACAACATCCAGCAGAGAATCCAGGACAGAGAGGAAGATGTGAAGCTGCTTCAACAGGAGGTGGAGGCCATCAATGGCTCTGCTGATAAAGCAGTGGAGCACAGTGAGAAGATCTTCACCCAGCTGATCCGTCTCATGGAGGAAAGACGCTCTGATGTGAAGCAGCAGGTCAGATCCCAGCAGGAAACTGAAGTGAGTCGAGTCAAAGAGCTTCAGGAGAAGCTGGAGCAGGAGATCACTGAGCTGAAGAGGAAAGACGCTGAGCTGAAGAAGCTCTCACACACAGAGGATCACAACCAGTTTCTACACAACTACCCCTCACTGTCAGCACTCAGTGAGTCTACACACTCATCCAGCATCAACATCCGTCCTCTCAAGTACTTTGAGGATGTGACAGCAGCTGTGTCAGAGCTCAGAGACAAACTACAGGACGTCCTGAGAGACACATGGACCAACATCTCACTGACAGTGATGAAAGTGGATGTTTTACTGTCAAACCCACAACCAGAGCCGAAGACCAGAGCTGACTTCTTAAGATATTCACGTGAAATCACACTGGATCCAAACACAGCAAACACACAGCTGTTGTTATCTGAGGGGAACAGAAAAGCAACACGCACGAGACAACAACAGTCTTATTCTGATCATCCAGACAGATTTACTGACAGGCAGCAGGTCCTGAGTAGAGAGAGTCTGACCGGACGTTGTTACTGGGAGGTGGAGAGGAGAAGAGCTGTTCGTGTAGCAGTCGCATACAAGAATATCAGCAGAGCAGGGAGCTCAGATGAATGTATATTTGGATACAATGACAAATCTTGGGCATTAAGATGTGATAATAACAGTTATAACTTTTATCACAACAACATCCAAACTCCCGTCTCAGGTCCTCGGTCCTCCAGAGTTGGAGTGTACCTGGATCACAGTGCAGGTATTCTGTCCTTCTACAGCGTCTCTGACACCATGACTCTCCTCCACAGAGTCCAGACCACATTCACTCAGCCGCTCTATGCTGGAGTTTGGCTTTTAGATTGTGACTCCACTGCTGAGTTCATCAAATCAGTCAATCAGTCTGAGTCAATCAAATAGACAGAAGTCATGTCAGAGGAAACTCTACAGCTGATGTTTTATTTCAGACGACTGGACAGAAAATGTCTTAAATACACATGTAGGTGTTTAATTGAGTTCAGATTGAAATGTGTGTATATTTAATTAGATCACCTCATTTGCATATTTAAAGAGTTATGGCATGAAACTTATCAATAAATCGACTTCAATGGAATGGTTAGAGTAAATTCTAAACTGTTGGTGCCTTTTTGTAAATTCAGCATGAAATAAAAAACATTATAATGTTTCTGTCCTTGTTAATTAGTTTGTTGCCCAGTAAAGTCAACAGCAGCAAGGAAGATGAATTCCCCTTATAAAATCACTCAGTTTAGTGTCTTTAAGTTCGGAAAAAAATTATAAATGCTGTGAAGTGCTGTTTTTGTTAACGATTTGGGCCTTCTTGTATATTCGGAATATGTCACAGTCTGGATTTAGGGGGCAGCAGCAGCAGCAGCAGCAGCAGCCACATCCGGGTTTCTGCAGTGGAAACATAGCTGGACGTTCCTGCCTTGAAACAGAGCCGTCCTCAGAGGACGCAGTAATGAAACGACTGCTTAGAGCACTTTAACAGTGTGTGGATGCACTTAAACTAACAGCATGACACACACACACACACACACGCACACACACACACACAAACATACACACACACGCACACACACACACACACGCACACACACACACACACACACACAGCACATAACTATACATAATTATCCCACAGGAACACATGTGTTGTCAATCACATGCCACAAACACCAAAAGTCCATCTGGGATCATGACATCACCATCATCATCATCATCATCATCATCATCAGGGTAGAAAACATTGTTCTCTGTATGAGCAGATGGTGTTGGGCTCGCTCTCTGCCAAACTTCTCAATGACTTTCCTCCATCAATCGACCACAACAGCAGCAGCAGCAGCAGCAGCAGCAGCAGCAGCAGCAGCAGTGACGCCCTCACTAACCTCCAGCTGGAGGATGTTTTAGTGTTTTAGATCATATTTGGTCACCGGATGTGTCAAACGTGAGCGTTGGTGGAGCTGATCTCAACCGAGTCGACCTTAAAGGAAATCCATCTTCCATTAGTCGTGTCATGTTGGACGCCGCTGTCAGTGAGTAGAAACTCTACTTTAACACACGGCGGTCCAGACGATGGTGGAGTTGAGCAGTCTGCTCTGTTACTGATCAGAGCTGCTGGTGCAAAATCACAATTACGGTCCAAAAACATCTCAGCACTTTAGTAGATTTAACTGAGGGCTCTGCGGCATTAAAATACTATTGCAGTAATATACACAGTCTCTGTGTATTTCTTCAGATGTTCATTTCCATTCTTCGACACAATATTTTTGACCCAATTCCTCGATATCGATACATGACGATGTTGTTTGGGTCACTAATGGTTCTTTCACAGGATTTGAACACAATGAGATTTTTGATCAATAATCATCATTAATGTGGATGTAACGTAATGTGGGGTAAGTGGGTAAAGGCAAGTATTAGAAAATGACATAATTTTACTGTAATACAGCTAATTAAACCAGGAAAACAATATAATGTGTAACCCACAATCTAAGGAGATATCTAGTGTCATATCAGGATAACGATGATTTATCTATATTCTGATGACTGAAAAGGTTGTATTATTACCTCATTAATGTTGTGAATGTTCAAATTCTGAGTGTGAATTTCTTCTACAAATGTTGATCAGAGTCTATGACATGAAGCATAAAATAAACACTGGAAAAGCACATCATGTTTTAAAGATTCCCTCAGTTGTGTTCAGCATGTAATAACTGAATAAACGTTATAAGTCATCACATATATATATATATATATATATATATATATATATATATATATATATATATATATATATATATATGTGATGAGATATTCAATTGACGTGACAGACATTAAATGCAACACTGGATAATCATCTGTTACATGTTGAGCCCAACATTAAAACTCCTCAGCTGGCGTCACCGGGCAGCAGCAGCGCTGATATAAAATCGATGTCGCCCTGTGTGGGAGGGGCCTGCGTGCCAGGGACGGCGCTCCTGCTGACCTTTTCTCAATGTCACTTTCAACCCCCTCCCCTCCCTCCGGGATTATCGACAGCTCTCTGCTGGCTGGTTCGGGGGCATCGGTTTGCCCGATCAATAGAAAACACCCCACAGAAATCCTCTGGAGAGGAGTGGCCCGGAGTACCCAACCCGCCACAATAAAAGCACCGAGCAGGTGTCAGGTCACCTGAAGCCACAGAGCCGCGAGTGTTTCCTCAAGGTTCTCACACATACACAAACACAGTGGTGGAATATAACTAAGTAGATTCCTCTCCTCCTCCTGAGGATATAAAGTCCTCCTCTCCTCCTCCTGATGATATAAAGTCCTCCTCTCCTCCTCCTGATGATATAAAGTCCTCCTCTCCTCCTCCTGAGGATATAAAGTCCTCCTCTCCTCCTCCTGATGATATAAAGTCCTCCTCTCCTCCTCCTGATGATATAAAGTCCTCCTCTCCTCCTCCTGAGGATATAAAGTCCTCCTCTCCTCCTCCTGATGATATAAAGTCCTCCTCTCCTCCTCCTGAGGATATAAAGTCCTCCTCTCCTCCTCCTGATGATATAAAGTCCTCCTCTCCTCCTCCTGATGATATAAAGTCCTCCTCTCCTCCTCCTGAGGATATTAAGTCCTCCTCTCCTCCTCCTGATGATATAAAGTCCTCCTCTCCTCCTCCTGATGATAGAAAGTCCTCCTCTCCTCCTCCTGATGATATAAAGTCCTCCTCTCCTCCTCCTGAGGATATAAAGTCCTCCTCTCCTCCTCCTGATGATATAAAGTCCTCCTCTCCTCCTCCTGATGATATAAAGTCCTCCTCTCCTCCTCCTGAGGATATAAAGTCCTCCTCTCCTCCTCCTGATGATATAAAGTCCTCCTCTCCTCCTCCTGATGATATAAAGTCCTCCTCTCCTCCTCCTGATGATATAAAGTCCTCCTCTCCTCCTCCTGAGGATATAAAGTCCTCCTCTCCTCCTCCTGATGATATAAAGTCAGGTCCACAGAACAGTTCTGGGGCTTCACAGTAAAACAGAATTGCAGCGCTCTGCTGAACAACTGAAGCAGCTGAGACTTGATTTAAAACAGAGAAACAACCCTGTGGAGCAGTAGAGTGCATACCTCTGCCAAGGCCATCTGACAAAGAGATGTGACAGAGGAAATATATTTAAAAGTCTAACAATAAACTTTATTGTGCAAAATGCCACCAATAAACTGATGTTAGGTTCAGGTAATCATGTTGGTTTGAGTTAAAATCAGTACGTTACTTCTGTAACTTCTGCGAGAAACGAACCTACGTTACCTCACTGACTCAGTATTGAGGTGTTAGTACTTTTACTTAAAGTATTCACTTTAAAAAGATTTAATAGTGTTTGTTTAGTTTTTTTTATCCGATCTTATATTGTATTGAAACACACCTTTTCAACATAGTTGTGTGCAGTGCTGTCATGTTTTTCAAGGTTCAATTCACTCAAAACGACATCCGGTCATGTTTCTGTTTCTGAGGCGTGGATCTGAAGTCTGGTCACATCAGAGGCTGTAAAGAACGAACTGTGGGGGGCGGCAGCTTCTCTCTGCAGCCTGGTGCACTCTGGGTAAACATTACAAAAGTTGAGCCTATTATGTGAGTGCAGCCGCTGTGTGAGTCATGTGTTTACCTGTGGAGGTGTGCACAGCGCGAGGCCATGAAGAGAAAAGGTCGCCACAGAGCACCTGACTGCACTCTGAGGGTGCGTTCAGAGTCCACATGTTCTGAGCGGTTTATTCAAACTGTGCAGCTTTTAAACACTTTGTTACAACAAACTGCCAGAATCTAAAGGTCTGAATATAAGAAGGGTGAAGATGGATACTGGCTCGTGTGACGTGTCGTCCAAACTCCAGCACAGGTGCGAGTGGAGGAGACGTAAGGACGAGGCTGCCAGACGGCCAACGCTCAGTCACACAGTTGGATATTTGAGCACAACCAGCCTCTGTGTCTGTGACCTGAACAGGTACAGGTGATCTTCTCCTGACCCAAACCACACGGTTCTTCTTCCTGAACCTCCCCGGAGCGTCAGCACAGAGCGGCCAGGAGAGGAAAAAACATTTAATCTATCAGACAAAATAATGAAACTTTCATGTACGATCTCTTTATGTTGCCGGTAAACAGCCCTTTTCTTTTGGCACTACATTCCCTCAGCCGCACAACGTCCATATTCCTACGCACAGGTGGAATGTAGTGCCAGATGTGTGAGCGAGTACACTCACAGGTGTTTTCTCAGGTGGGACTAATTGTAGGTGGCTACAATACGTCCAGGCAGGATTCACCTCATGTAATCTCACATCACAAGACCTCTCGTTAAAGGACGCCACAGTTTCATACGGCAGTAGTTTGCTTACATGTGGCGGACCCTGCCACCTTTCTAGCTTCAAACATCGTTGTGGGACCTTATTTTCCTCTGAGAGCAGCTGGTTTATTCTCTGATGGAGAAAATACATGTTGCTGTAGCTGTGAAGCGTCTCCTCGCTGATCCATGGCGTCGTCACAGTGGTTCCTCGCAGTGGCTCAACGATGTGACGGTACTCTCAGAGTGGGTGAGCACATTGTCGGGGGCCCCTGGCGGAGGTATGCGCTCTACTCACTGCCAGTCTTTGGCTTTTTCTGGGCCTAAACAGACGCTCATGAGAAAGAGTCGTCCCCCTCTCAGTTTGAACCGGCCACAACCTGTAGACACCCTGATGATGAGTCACAGCTGTTAAAGGGGTCAGGTGGCGGCGGTGGCGGCGGCGGCGGCGGTGGACAGCTGTGGTGAACATGTGGACGGACGCTTCCTGTCTCGTCTCTACGTGAAGGACAACATGCAAACACAGGGGGAGAAAGAACCGGTGCGGTGCTGCAGAACCTCCTCCGTCTGCTCCGTCGACTCCATCATGATGCACACTGCACCCCATCATCATCATCATCATCATCATCATCATCATCATCTGCTCTCTGTGTGTTGTGACTGTACCACTGAATCTGCAGGAGGCTGCACACGACCTCAACCAACCTGGAGGAGGATGATGAGGATGATGATGATGATGAAGGCCCTGCACCCCCTCATCACTGGAGCCCATGACAACACATGAGCAGCGGTCCATGTGATCAGTGCTCACAGTGCCTAATGTAATAACAATGATAATAATAATAATAATAACTACAGTGACTCACTCGTCTGGGCGCGTGTCCTCGCTCATGTTTCTCCCGTTCAGCTCCGGTACCGTCGAGCTCCCGCCGCGGCTGCACGGCGCGGTGTCTTCATGTTTCTCGCCCTACAGGCGGCGGCGGAACCGGTTCTGCCCCGCTCTCCGCTCGGTCCTTGATCCCCAATGTGCGTTATGTATCCTGGGATCTCGTCCTCCGGCTCTGCTCCTTTTACTCCTCAATTACTGGAGCGCATCCGAAGCGGCGCATCCGATCTCCTCCTCCTCCTCCTCCTCCTCCTCCTCCTACGCCTTGTCGTCCTCTTCCTCCTCTTCCTCCTCCTCCTCCTCCTCCTCCTACGCCTTGTCGTCCTCTTCCTCCTCCTCCTCCTCCTCCTCCTCCGCCGCCTCCTCTACCTCCTCCCCCGCCGGCCCGAGCTGGAATGCGGTGACCGAAAATGGTGCGCTGGTGTCGGTGAGGATGGCCCCGGACGAGCCCCATCTCCTCCTTACTCCATGTTGGATTGAGTGAGCGCAGGCAGAGCGGAGCAGAGTGAGGAGGAGGAGGAGGAGGAGGAGGGTGACGTCAGACCCGAAGGACTGCAGAGTCACGTGCTATTACCATCTCATAATATTAGTAATAATAAGACTGTTTTACACCTGATGCAGAGACGGATGATACTGCAGCAACACGCAGTGTTACATGTGATTAAAGCAGCAGTATGTAGATATGACGTACAGCAGTGACGTGGACAGATGATGAGTGATGACGACACCTCGGTACTCGCTTCACTCTCCACTGCTGAACGGAACTTGTAGCCTGGTTTTCAAAATAAAAGCCCCTCAGTCTGTGATCAGCTGACCGTCAGTCCAACGCGTCACTCTTCTTCTGTGTTTCAGTGACACCCAGCGGTCAGTCAGCGTCACTGCAGGAGGAGCAGGGCCACGTCACTCTCAGGTGTGTTCTACTCCTCAGGTCTTATTGAACTGTGACTGTGTGTCTTCAGGTTTTATTTAACGTCTTTCTCTTGTGGTTGGACTTTTTTTTCATTTACATTAAATCCAGGCTCAGATTCATCTATTTATTTATTTTTAGGCGGTTTGTATGTCTCAAAACTCCAGAAACAGTTTTCAAGCCTCTTCTTTAATCCGTTGTTCCAGTCTCAGTCCACAGACGCAGATCGAACTCTGAAATCCACCCAGAAAACAAAACAAGTCGTGACTTTAATGATGCCGGCGGCAGGAAACTGCAGCAGAGTCACTCCAGAAAACACAATTACAATCTTATCGTTATTTTATCGAAACTTATCAAACTTTAGGACGTTAAGTCACCAGGTGAAGTATTTGTTAAAGATGATAAACAGCTCTCCAGGTAAAGAGCACGCCTCATTCAGATTACTGAGGTGTGAATCCATCCAGTAGTCATAATTTCTATAGTGAAATTTAATTTAATTTTAATTCTGTTGTGATTAAACCTGTTTTTATCCAACCAGCAGTGTGTATTATTATTATCATTATTTCAGCAGAAACATCTGGTGGCCCAGTCAAGAGAGGAGGGATTTACTTCTTCAGTCAGATGGGTTTTTTTCCTACAGTCTTGCCGACACCATCTTTATTTATTGGAATAAAGTAAAAAATTATATACAATTACATAAAAATACCTGTAGAACAAGACATCTGTGTATCAGCTGATCAGGTAACATTTTGATTGTGTTCTTACATCAGACATGAAAATGACACGTTTGCTTCACGTGTGTTTTTGTCAGAAGTTTGTAGTTTTATATCCACTTTGATTTCTTTTTGTTTTGAAGCTTTTATTTTGAAGTTTAGTGCAGCATCCGTCAGAGGCGGGACATCTGAGTGTCCACCTCTCATTGGATAATTGACAATTAACAGTCGGCCATCTTGTGTGTGTATAAAGGTGTTGATCCACCTGCTCAGCTCCACCTGACGGAGCTCAGCCTCTGCTGACATGTAGCTGTTGTTGTTTTAGACGGTCTGCTCCTTTAAGCTGTGTGACGACACACTCCTCCTGACGGTGACGCGCAGGGAGCTGAACACCTGAGCAGGTGAGTGACCCTCATCAGGGCTGACGTCAGGAGGACTCAGGAGAAACGTGTGTGTGTTGTAATGAACCCTGCAGCCTGAAGATGGCGCCAACAGACCAGCAGCGTCATCACCGTGTCACGTGCGCAGGTTCAGTCACAGGTTGTTGTTGTTGCAGGTGAAGCAGGAACCGGAAGCACGAGGTGGACTTCACATTAAAGCAGAGAGGGATTCAAACCAGTCACACCCTGTCACTTCGATTACTGATCAGCTATCAATACAAAATACTTTAATACTCAAACACAGTTCTGAGGAACTTTACTGCAGTAGTTCAGTTTCTGCTTCTTTACACCACAAATATTTATATTTATAAACTTCTTTCTCTTCTACAATCATTCAGTAACTTTACTTACTAGTTACCTGGGGTGTAAAAAGTACCTGGAAGTAAAGATATGGTGTTAAAGTATTTAGTGAAAGTGTCCTGTGTGAAGAATACTTCAGTGAAATCTGATGTACTGTGATCCTGCGGGAATAAAAGTACTGGAGTTTTAAGAAGTCGGTTTGTTCTCAGCTGCTGAGTCCTGCAGGATGTTTGTGGCAGCTCGTCTGTCCTCCACAGGTAACAGTGTTGTTAACTTCTCCAGGTATGAGGCAGTGAGACACACAGATGCACCTGCACAGGTGAACTGTGTCGACACTGAAGCATCCTGAGCTGCACTAAGAGATATAAGAACTCCTCAGTGGCTGGATGAAGAGCAGCGTCAGAGGATCGTGACGTCAGAGGAGCTTTGTTAAAGAACACGAAGGTCAGACATGCGCACTGTGTGTGTGTGTGTGTGTGTACGAGCTGCACCAGCAGGTTGTTTTGAAATTAGCAGAGATGACGTGATTGACGTTTGACGTGAGAACCTTTAAACTAACGCAGGATCAACTCAGCAGAGTCAGAACTGATCCGGACTCAGACCTGGACCCGAACATGACGCTGTTACCTGAACATCACTGGCTGTAAAACCTGAGCAAAAAGACCAGGGGGCGGGGTTATACATAAGACTGATGACATCACGCTTACGTCATCGCTTACTGGTGAAAGTGCCGCTGTTACAACCATCCAGGTCTCCCCGACCAGAACTTTGAACTGGTGAGCAGAACCAGTCTCAGGACTTGTGGGTCTCTGCTCCTTTAAGTGAGGGAAGAAACTATCCCTCCCTCCCTCCTCCTCCTCTCCTCTCCTCTCCTCTCCTCCTCTCCTCCTCTCCTCCTCCCTCCTCCCCCCCGGTCGGCCTGCTCTGCTCTGGGAGGAGGAAGCCGCTCCTCCGGAGCTGCGGTGGGGATTTGAACGCATCTCCGCGCAGAAGACAGCGGCGCACGGCCGGCTCAGAGCGCAGCGGGCGGGTCCGCGTCACTTCAGCCCTGCGGTTTGGATGTTTACTGATCGGATTCGGCCTGCTGACTGAAACTGGACCGGCTGCTTGTTCGGTCGGTTGGTTGTTGCCTGGAGCTGGAGGCCGGGATCCGGACAGTCAGCCGGGCTGCTGCTGCTGCTGCCGCCGCTGGAGGAGCGTCGCCGTCGGTCGGTCCCGGTGGAGAACCTGCGGGGACCTGCTGCCGCCGCTCCGCGCGTGTGTGTGCGGTTCTCTCCGCGGCTGGACCCGGTGGACCCGGTGGACCCGGTGCAACACGGGATTAACTGATCAGCGCTCCGGTTCCGGAGAGTTGGATGTGTGTTTTGCCCCGCAGGAGTCAGCTGGAGTCCGGGCGGAGAGACCGGGCCGATGGCGCAACGGGTGCGTAAAAATCAACTTTTATTAGCGCGCAGAGACGTGAGGAGCGTGTCGGTGTCGGTGTCGGTCCGGGTCGGTCCAAAGAAGTGCGGAACAGTTCGTCTGCAGATCAGAACTAAACTGAGAGAGAATAAAACCTCGAAGAATAAATTCATCTTTTAAAAACACAGATTTAATTTATATTTCTATATTTTTGATATTAACTTTGTTTCTTAAACTTATTATTATTATTATTATTATTATTATTATTATTATTATTATTATTATTATTATTATTGTATTTACAGTTTTAACTCCTCGAGCTTGTAACGAGACAAACTTTTGTCCCGCGCGTAAAAAATGATCCATCAAACTTTTCACTGCACAGATCAAAACTTATTTTTACTCTTTTCTTTTGAATTAAATTAATTTAATTTCACTTTGTATTAATCTTAAAATAATTCTATTTATCTGTATGTAATAAACTGCAGCTGAACGCGGTGGAGATTCAGAGCTGCAGTGAAACTTTTCATTTAATCACTTTAAAGAACTGAAGAAAGAAAAAACTGCAAAATAAAAATGTAAATAATTAAAACTGAATAAAGAAATAAAACGTGTTTAACTTTATTTCTCTTCTGTTGATTTATGACACAAACTTTATTTATTGTTCCTCCAGCATCAAAGTGTTTTCATGAACTTTGACAGACTTCAGTATTTAAACTGTTCTCACGTCCTGACGAGGCTGAGAACTCTGACCGCGTCCAGCTCGGTTCGGCCCGGAGAACTTTACAGAACTTTACAGAACATTTAGCTCCTTTTAGTTCCGATGATCGTGACGCGGCGGAGCTCCAACAGCTGCAGGGAAACAAAACGCTTTTATTATGAAAGGACTCGTGCGTAGAATGAATAAAACATTTCTATAATTATTTATAATTCGTTTACTGTTTTAGCTCGAGGTCAAAGTTTGGACCGGTCGTTTAATCGATCACTGATCACTGATCGATGAGAAGAATTCTGTTAAACTTTAAAACTGTTTCTCACGTAAATATGTGACGTGTCAGGAAATATAACAACTTATAAATTAAATTCTAAAGAGAGAAACAAAATTATACATGAAGAATAAAATATATCCCTGTTGTTTAAATTGATTTATAATTGATTTCTAGATGTAATCAATGTAAAAATAATCTTATTTAAAACCATAATTACACATAATTATAAAATCTCTTTACAGGAGCTGAACTAAAATCTTTAATTTAACTTCTTTAATTTAAATCCGTCAAAACGTTTTTAAACTCACAGCTGGTTTTAAATTCATTAAATAAAAACTTGTTGCACACAAAGACAAAACAAAAAGCCTGAAAGATGAACTTTAATCTGTTTTAATTAGAATAAACTAATTCACTGTTTTTAAAGATGTGACAGTTAAACTTCATGACGTCATGATGAAGCCACAGAAAAACACTTTAAATAAACTTTTGAACATTTTAGAACAATTCTTCTTCTTCTTCTTCTTCTTCTTCTTCTTCTTCTTCTTCTTCTTCTTCTTCTTCTTCTTCTTCTTCTTTTCTCTCTCTGGAGGTTAAATAATGTTTCTGTCCGTGTTCGAAACTTGTTTGCTCGGCAGAGTGAAGTCAGAGTTCATGAGGGTGATAAACATATTGATCATCGTGATTTAGATCGAGATTAATAAAATGTTTATTGATCCGTTTTGTTTTAATCTGATGGTTTTTAGTGTTCGTATTATTTTGTCCATGATTTAAAACTCAGAGAACCACTGAGTGAAAACTTTGTTTTAAAGTTACGACAGAATTAGTTTTTAGTTTTTTGTCATTTTGACGTTTTTTATCTGAAAATGTGATTTATAGTTTTTCTGCGACGTCATTTTATTTTCAGTCTGTTACAGTTTTTAAAGCATTAAAACAACATTTATCCCGTCAAGATGTTCGAGGTTATTTTATTTTCTCGGATCGTTGTTCTGCTGCACTGTTCAGGTCTTTTGTTTTATTTTTAGTTTTTATTTCTGACATGATAATCTGTGATAATCTGAAGTTTTATTAGAATTTAAGAGTTTAAAACTTTTATTCTGTTGTTTAGTTTTATGATTTTGTGTTTGAGGTATTATTGTTTTCTACCAGATGTTTTTAGAATGTATTAATATATTAAAGGAGCGCTACGTGTTTTTTAGAAGTACAACATCTGAATTTTTAATATTTACAACATGAATGAGGTAATAATACAAACTTCCATCAGTGAGTAAACAAGCTGTTCTCAGAGGAAAGTTAGAAAAGGTGGCAGGGTCCGCCACATGTAAACAAAGTAAAACAGCATCAGTTGGAAAACGGAGACAGTTTGTTTATTTAGTTTGTTTGTGCAGAAAAATATCAGCCGCTCTCCTGTTGAACATTTCTTACAGTGTGCATCTTTTTAACAAAAACAGAAAATAAAATAATCAACATCGTTTTGTTACGAGAAACAAAAGTTTGATTCATTTTCTGAGTTTGCCGTCGACTCGTGTTTCACTGTCTGCAGTTACTGTGACATCACTGCTTTTACATTAAACTCCAGTTAAAGTGGAGTCGATGAACTCAAGCAGCTGTTTTACAAAGTGAAATGGCTCCATGAAGTCCCGAGATCACAAACTGATCTGAGAC
>NC_051039.1:1093496-1178496 GCF_904848185.1 Acanthopagrus latus | reverse complement strand
CACACACACACACACGCACACACACACACACACACGCACACACACCCTTCTCCAATAACTGCAATCAGATAAAGGTCTGAGCCACACGGGGAGGCCTGATGAGGGAGGCTCAGCAGCCGGACGACAGAAACAGACCTGGAGGAGGTGCAGGATGGAGGTGGAGGAGGTGCAGGGTGGAGGAGGTGGAGGGTGGAGGTGGTGGAGGGTGGAGGAGGTGCAGGGTGGAGGAGGTGCAGAGTGGAGGAGGTGCAGGGTGGAGGAGGTGCAGGTTCGAGGAGGTGCAGGATGGAGGTGGTGGATGTGCAGGGTGGAGGAGGTGCAGGGTGGAGGTGGAGGAGGTGCAGGGTGGAGGAGGTGGAGGAGGTGGAGGGTGGAGGTGGTGGAGGGTGGAGGAGGTGCAGGGTGGAGGTGGAGGAGGTGCAGGGTGGAGGTGGAGGAGGTGCAGGGTGGAGGTGGTGGAGGGTGGAGCTCAGAGAGGTTTCATGTGCTAGACATCATAAACCAGTTTCCTGCGGCTGGGTCAGGGAGGGACCGTCCTGGTTTACAGGCTTCTCCTCCCAGAGTGAAGCCGGCTGGTTTGATTTGTGTGTCTGATGTTTGTGCGGAACAGAGCAAACAAGCACAAACATTCATACACACTGTGTGTTGACAAAGTGAAGGTCCAAACAGTCAGTCAAACCCAGACAGAAGAGGTCCGGTCCAGTGTGCGAGCCGGTCCTGGCTCCAGGATGTAATGCTAGCAGGTCCGAAGTCGACATGAGAACCGATCGCGTGTCGTGTTCACGCTGCCGGACGCCTGCAGACACGAACCGTTTCTGTCTGTGAAGGTGGTGAACAGAACATGTGAACCATGTGGTTCCTGTCCCAGAACCTGACCAGAGCGTAGAGAGCCAAAGCAAACTCAGTCTTCTCTGTGTGTCGGGTCGGGTCAGCGGGTAGCTTACAGAGGTCCAGAACAGTCACGGGTCGAACACGTTCTCTCACGTCAGGAGCTGAATCTGATTTGTTTTCTTGAGATCACGACTTATTGTTGTCTTTATAACGACGAGGACGCTTTCTCCTCCGAGAGGAAAACGAGCTTCGTCCAACAGAGATGACGAGATGAAGTTTGTTTTCTTGATGTTCATTAGATCTGACCGAGTGCGCCGGCGGTCCGGTCCGACCTGTCACATGTTCTCAGACTGTCGCTGAACATCGACCTGTTCAGTAGTTACATATGGGGATGTTGTTTCATATAACTACGTTACTTTTGATGTTGGTCAGGTTTGAGGTTTTGCAGCTGAACTGAAGTCTGTTGAACAAGTGGACTCTTCAGTCTCTGTGGAGCTGAGAGATGTTTACTGTCTCTAACCCGAGGAGGAGAAACTCCCTCTAATATCCACCGTCCTGCTGTCAGCCGGCGCTCGGCAGCTTTGAACTCGTGGCTGAGCTCAGCGTTTGATGTCAGCAGTCTGGCTGAAGCCTAAAACTGTGGTTTGGTTGCGGTTTGTCGGGACGTTACGTAAGCTGTCATTATGTGCAGCTTCTTGCTCCGGGGGCCTCTCGGTTACATCACGCTTGAACTTTGCCGTGTGGCGCTGATGTTGTATTTGGCAAGGCAGCATTCTGCACCTGAATGGAGAAGGGTTGGCGCCTCGCTCAGGAAGGAGAAGAAGAAGAGGAGGAGGTGGAGTAGGAAGAGGAGGAGGTGGGAGCGAGGTGACAGGAACGTTTGCTCTCCACCAGCGAGGCTCCATTAAAAACTCCATGAGAGTTAAACGTTCCCCTGCTGATGAGTTTAGCAGCGAGTCCCTGCAGACGCTGTCGGAAAGACTGAAGAGCGACGGGAAGGAAAAAGTAAAAGTCGTCTCCAGCTCAGAGCGTCTCCTTCCACAGATTGTGATATTCTTTTAACCGACAAAAAAAAGAGAAAGAGAAAGAAATCCTTTTACAGTCTTTGTTGCCTCTTAAATTGTCTGCGGTCTGGAAACGTTCTCCTGACGAGAGCAGCTGGCGAGACTCAGCGCTGCCATCATCATCGTCATGTCAGCTCAGTAACGAGGCCAGTTCCCAGGCACGGATCTCCTGCCATCTGCTTTTTAAGCTTCGCTTTCTCTTTTTTCTAAGCATTTCTTTTTCTTCCAGGGAAATTCCGATCATTTCCCCTCCAGAGGCCGAGCTGCTCCCTCCTCCCGACGCTCGAGTTTATTTGGAAATGCAGGTTAGACTCAAAGCCCCGTCCTCCCTGTTTGACCCCCATCCCCCCCCCAACCTGGCAACCCCACACACACACACACACACACACACACACACACACACACACACACACACAGAATCCCCATCATGGCTGCAGATGTGGCACATCTGGCTCCAGGAGTGAGTCATTACTGTTGGCTCGCTCCGATGTTCTGCTCCCCTCGCTCGCCCTGCTGCCATGGCAACTGACGAATGTTTGGCAGGAAGTGGTTGGCACGGTGCCGGACCGAATGAGCGAGAGGCGTGTGTGTGTGTGTGTGTGTGTGTGACAGAGCGAGAGACCAGGAGTCAAAGTGTATAAACAAAGGAGAGAGAGAGAGAGAGAGAGTGAGAGAGGGGGCGGGGCTTCGGCCTGGCGCTGGTCCAGTCTGACCATAAAGCCGAGTCTGAATCGAGGCCTCTGGCAGAACAAAGCTGTGTGCGACACCGCCGCCACCGCTCCCGCTTGGCAGCCGCCACATTTTCCCAGCAGCCCCTGCCTTGGCAGCTGGCCGACCTTTCCCTGCAGGCCTGCAAAGAGGATTAGGACAGAGGGGGACGCGAGGGGAGGCGAGGGGAGGCGAGGGGAAAAAGAGAGCCTTGTTGTTTTTCTCTTGTCTCCTCACTTCGCCCCCGGTGACATCACCGCCGCTCTGATTCCAGATGCGAGGCGTCCAAAAGTGTTTTTCCCCAAGTTTATTTGACTTGGCTGTCCATTTTATAAATGTCGCGCCGGGTGCTGTGTCTCGGGGCGATGGCATGGTGGCGTGGTGGCGTGGTGGGGGGGAGCGCCCAAAATGGCGCCTCCTGCAGTGTACAGTACCGACGAAGACGTTCACAACAAACGGGACAAAATGGAAAACTGCTGCACAAACCAGACACTGTGTGAGACACTGAGGCCTTCAGTCCACATCTCAGACTCAAGGAACATTTTATTTGTTTGTAGCCGCAGAAATGTGGCGAGGTAAAAAAAAAAGAAGAAAAAAAACAGAATAAAGAGAGTTTTGTATTTCCTGTTTAATCTAAACATAAACGAGACAACAATCAGCTAGCTAGCATGCTAATCCGTACAGACAGCAAGCGTCTTTCGCTTGTATAAAAGCCGGCGTGACAGGAAGAACCCGTGTTGTCTCGAGTTTATTAGCATGTGAGAGAATCTGATTACAGCAGCAGCTCGACCCTGCAGGAGGTGGAGGAGGTCGCTGTGTTTACTGGGGAAACTACAGTCAAACGTAGAGAACACAAACTACACAGGCAGCCAATCACAGGTGGAGTCAGACGGGTCGCACACGGCATCTAATCCACGTTTGTCACCATTTTGTTCTGGCAGTGTTTTTCAGTTGTAGTCGAGTCGCTGCAGAGCTCCGGCTGATAGAAACAGCTCAGGGAACAACAAACCTCTCCACTGAAAATACAACCAGCCGTGCTCTCGTTAATTCTGCCTGATGAAGCTTTTATCCTTCTTGTCCAATTCACCTTTTGGTTCCCAGCACTTATTGATTTAAATGTGCGTGGAGGTCTATCAATCGATCAGCGAGTCATTTCCTGAGTGTGTGTCTTTACAAGAAGGCGGATGTGTCTGACTGATGGGGGGCGCCTCCAGACCCGGAGAGGCCGGCCGACTCTGCGAGGAGCCGCCCTGCATGTAAATGAGATGGAGATGTGTTTGTGGAAATGGTAAACAGACTGTTGTTGGTACCACGCCAGAAGAAGAAGAAGAAGAAGAAGAAGAAGAAGAAGAAGAAGAAGAAGAAGAAAGCAACAGCGGCGTCTCAGTAAACAGGAAGCAGTTGATTACTGTTAATATCCTGACAATAATGTTACGTGCTGATAAGTGAGGAGATTAAAGTGCCTCTGTTTACCATCCACATCTGCTGTGTGGAGGTTTACCCAGAAGCCCCTGCAGCGACAGGAACGCAGCACGGCCTGCAGGAGAGTTTAACTGTCAGCAGCCTCGACCTGCCCCACAACAAAAACCACAAGTGACAAATACTTTTACTGAGTCTACGTCAGATTAATCAGACTGACGTGAAACTGCAGCCTCAGACACACGACGACCTCATCGCATCTGATTACTGTCATTAAAATCCAGATGACGCTTCAAACAAGAGTGCTGGAGACAAAACTGACTTTATATTATGGAAATTAAAAGGCAAAAGAAGACAAAACTTAAATAATTGGATGAACAGTTAAACCAGCTTGTCCAGGCCTCAAAATTAAACTCTTAAATAAGCCTTTTCACCAGCATTTTATTCTGCACTGGAAACTCTGAAGATCATTTCCAACATGTGTTCATTTCTGTAGCTGCTGCAGAAGGTTTACAACCATCAGATTAATAATAACTGAGGTTATAAGTTATTTGTTAGTTGCTGCATGAAGTGACACAGATCTGATTATTTGTAGCTCAAAAACAAACTTTAAAAACAGATTCTGACTGAATATTTACCCAAGAAGGATTATTTTAATTCCCTTGAATCTTTTTTATGTGGAGAGTGTTGATATTATCAAATATTCCCAGATGTGATGTTGCTCCTTCATCATTTAAACACAGCTAATTAGCAAATGTTAGCATGCTAACGGCCCCTACCTGCTAACATCAGCAGGTGAGCCCTGTCACGGCCCGACTGGTTGATTTAAAGATTTAAAGACAACTAAGAGGATGTAACAGTGAGACAGACGTTATTGGACTCAGTGTTCAGTCAGTCAAACCTCCCGCTGAGTCGCTGGACGTTTGTTCGGCGCTGCTCACAATCGTCCTCGGAGTCGGAGGCTTCAGACGGGCCGACGGCGAGCGGAGCCTCTTAATAATTGAACAAACAGCTTTGTAGTGTCGGCTTTGATGTGTTAAAACGGTTTAATTTTTAAACACACGTTTGGTAAATGAAGCGTCAGTGCACACGGAGCGCCGGCTTTGATGATGTGGAACAGATGATGTTGCATTCAGGGCGAGAAATTAAACACATTTCTGTTTTATCTCGCCTCAATCGGAGGAAACTGTCAGCCGTCCAAATAATTAAGAATTGGCCTCAAATTCACACAGAGAAACAGATTAGCCTCCGCGGCCCCGGTGGGATCGACTCTAAACACCATGTTTAATGAAAAGACGCTTGAAACGGTGTTCATAAGCTTCCTGCGATCAATGATGTCTGTCAGCGCAGACGGAAGGATCTGACAAACGCTCCTCTCAGAGTCAAAGTTTCACCTCGTTAATGAATCCAGATCAGCCGACAGCTGCCGAACGGGAACAGAAAGACGAAGATGTGGGAGAGAAAATCGAAAAGAAGAGCGTGAAACACTTCATCCATCATCTCAACAACAATCTGCAGCTGTCATTCAGCGTCCCCAAAGGATGAACTACTTGGTGACATCCGTGTCCATTCCTTCAGCGCTGCCATCAGGACAAAACTTTAATTTCTGCATCAGAAATATCATAAAAACAAATGAGAAATGAAGTGATCACATTCTACTGATCACGTTCATGCTCCACAGAGAATGAACCTTTGCTGTAGTAAGGTTTAGTGAAGCAGTCAGCAGCTAAACAGACAGATAGCTCCGTGTTTTGGTGGTGGAGACCAAACACGGAGCCAACAGAGAGAAGACTGGACTGAGATTCATCAGGGGACACAAACACAACTCCAAACGAATGATCACAGTTTATTAACGTTTATTAAATCAACTTAAACGGTCCATGTTGTGCTCTTTACTGTCTCCAAGGCATCGGAGTGGAGGTCCAAGTGTCCAGAGGTCCTGATACTCATCCTGATGGAGGACTGGACTCTCTGTCTGAGCTGTGGCTGTAAACAGTTAATCATTCCCGGAGCTCCATGTTGACCCCTGCGTCACCTCTCAGCTCTGCCTTTCCCTGGCCTGGTTTCCCATCATGCAAGACTTCCTCCCCCCCATGTGAAACTGCTAAGCTGAATAAACCGACTGGGTCGACCCCTGCGGACGAGAGGCCAAGTCTACAAATCTCCCATCTGAGCGGCCCGCGGGGAGGCTATTTAAAGCCCCCGCTGATCGGGCGAAACACACGAGGCTGACGGAGCTTTGTTTGCTCGTAGTGTCCCAACATCCTGCAACCACTTTAATCTGAGTAAGATCAGAGTTAGAACAGACGAGGGGACAGGACATGCTAACATGCTAACTGATTTCCAGGTGTTAGGACAACACCTCTGGACTCTACAGTTCTCTGGACTTCCTGTCTGAACGCTCACTGTCGAGCAAAGACAGACCAGATGAAAATAAAAGACTTGTCTGCACTTTCAGAATCAGAACATCAGCGCTGAGCCTCGAGGACACTGAAGTTTGTCTTTTATATTTATATTCTGGTCTCTGTTGCACAAACAAACACCTTCCAGCTCAGGAGGTATTTTCAGAGTAGAGGTCTGTGTGTTTCTGTCTGCCGGGATTCACTGGGAGAAACGTTAAAACAACGCAGCGTCTGTGTTCCAGTGCTGAGTGAGTGATGTGAGAAATGTCCTCCCTGCTGTCGCCTCATGTTTGTGTTTCCATTTGGGAAGCAAAATCACATGAAGGATTTCCTCCTCCTCCTCCTCGTCCCCTCCATGCCGTGGGAGGCAGCGACAAGATGATCCGTCAGCTGACCGACTGAGGGGATTTATCTGGGGAGGAGGAGGAGGGTTAAACCTGCAGGTTGTAGCGTGGCATTAGGAGAAAAGGCTGAGCAGCCGTGATGTCGGGACGCTCCGGTTCCATCGCACCAAGACGCTGCTTCTAAATCCAAACCACAACACGGAGACACAACACTCCTGCTGCCTCCTGCAGGGACACATTCGATTAAACTCATGAAAAAAACTTAAAACACATCTTGAAGCTACCAACAGTGCATGGAGATGAACCTGATAGTGCCAATTATTCTATTGGAGTAAGAACCTGAGGCTGCTGACGGCAGATGTGAACGTATCACAAAGTCACCAGAGAAACACAAACCTCACGTCTCCTGAACGTTTGACACCAATAATGGCCATTTTCAGACCAATCAGAAGAAACAATATTGAGCGTTACGACTCGTGTTGAAGCTCCAGTTACCACGTGGTTAAATGTTAGCCTGCTGTTAGCACCAGAGCGACCAGCTGTGGGATGGTGTTGGAGGACGTTGTCGAGGATGTGAGGAGGCCTCAGCAGTAAAATGTCTGAATCCCCTCGAGAAAAAGAAAACAGCTAAACTAAACACAGAATATAATATACATCCATACAGCCAGGGCAACGACTTGAACAAAATCAATACGGCTGTTTGCAGCGTTTTGGATTTAAAGACTTACTTCATGCATCACACCTCTTCTCTCCCGCCCTACATTTCCCTCAGCACAGCTCATGTGTGAGCAGCGTCCAGGATGCAAACAGCTCGCTGCACATTTGCCTGCAGCATCCGAGGCCACGCTGGAAAAAACCCAACAGGACGCAGTGTGCACCACACCTTCCCCCCGCTTCCTCTCTCTCTATCAGCTGACCGGGCGAGCAAAGGCAGGCCAGGTCATGACGGCGTGGAGGCAGACGAGGCCTCGGCCATGTCGAGCCCAGTGCAGCAATACAGGCAGTGAGTAAGAGATGATGCTGCTGACTCACTGCTGGCCAGACACCAACACTATCACACATCAGTCGGCTGCTTCCTCCACCGAATCCCTCTGCTCTGCATCACCAGAGCCTCACTTTGACCTCAGCACTGCTGGGACTGTCTTTACTCCATGACTCACCTGACCTACAAAATGACTTTCATTAAAAATGAAGGAGAACTGTTATTTTTTGCTGCTCAAGCATAAAAAAAAACCAGACTGTTCTCAGGCGGAGTCAGTTAGCTAATAGACAGACATGCCTTACAGGAAAATATACTGTGAAGTGATGTTACTGATGATAGGTTTGTGATGGTGCTGCTAACTGGGGCTAGTTAGCTTGTAGAAGCCAGAACGGTAAAGTTTGTTTATCTCCTCCCTCTAGTGCCTCGACACCAACTGCCCTGAGATCTGTTAGTGGCTAGTTTGCTACAATCGTCAAGCTCTCAAATCATTTTTTCTCTTGTCGGGGGCTGTGTGCTTTGTGCTAACAGGTTAAACTTTAGCTTGGGGGCTGTGTGCTTTGTGCTAACAGGTTAAACTTTAGCTTGGGGGCTGTGTGCTTTGTGCTAACAGGTTAAACTTTGTGCTTCTCAGCTAGCTAGATGGTGAACAACATTGCTGATGTTGACACTAAACATATCTAAACTAAACATACTACCTCACATCACACACACACACACACACACACACACACACAGGTAAGAAAACACCTGACAGTATGAGCAATTGTGCAATTTAATGTAAATATTTTAGGAGTTTTCATTTTAATTCATATCGTGTCTTCTGCTGTTTTACTTGAGTGTGACTGTGAGATATTCAGAGTCATGTTCAGTGTTCAGGCCTCAGTGTGCAGCCAGCTCAGCTGAATGGAGGGAAGGAGATTTACAGTTTTGCTTAGTAACAGCGGCTGAATTCTGTGATTGGCTGTTGGCCCTGTGACGTCAGAGGCGCTTGGCACTGGGGACTGGAATGCAACAGAAGGGCTGAGCAGCCATTCAGCAGACCCACTGAGCTCTGCAAGTAGAACCGCGTCAGCACACTTGTTGCTCTCACTCTGCACAGCTGTTTGGGTTTCACACTCCAGAACCAGACTTTCACACAGTCACTGTTTTCATTGTGTCATGTGATCTGGATGGGGAGCTGTGAAAAAAACAAACTTAAATATGAAACAAAACAAAGAAAAATAAGGAGGGAGATAGCTGAATTTGTTTTGCAGAATACAGTGTGTGTTCAGAGCACTTGTTGGGCTGTGAGTGAGTGTGTGTGCAGGCTGTCAGCTGAGCTCCCTGATCAGGACTTTGGTATTTATAAAACCTCTATGGTTCCCTGCAGGCAGAGAGGAGGCGAGGGAGGGAGGAGCGCTCACTCTGACCCAGATTCCAGGGATCCCAACTGAGCCACACAGCAGATACCTGTTCAGATTAAACCGCTCAGATTACATTAGCAGCAGCAGTTTATTCACTACAAAGCTTTTTGTCTAGTTTTGCATCCAAAATGATGACTCAAACCACCAGCTGTTAATGAAGCAGCACCACACATATATAATATAAATATGTAATTCAAGCTTCATTTTAATTAGTTTGGCTAACAAATCAGCTGAAGACTTATGGAAGTGTTTGTAGTTATCAGCTAAAATCAACACTTTTACTCAGCTTAGCATAGCAGCTGTTAGCGCTCACTGTCCGTATAAGCAAGCTGTTGCTTTGCTGCAGTGGAGACACGTAGTTAGCGTCGCCCTGGTTCCCTCGACAGAACAGGAGCTTTAATTATTGCTGAAACTGTGTAATTATTAAAGTCTGTGATGCTTTAAAAAAATCAACACCACTTTTTCTGATGTGTGAAGCGTAAAGACGTTCACCAGAAGTCAAAAGCTAACAGCATGGTCATGTAACTACACTGTATTATAAATGCTCCACAATAAACTGATCCTGAGACAGTTGTGAAGCTGCAGACAGACTAGATTCAAGATTAAAGGTTCAGGATTCAAGATGTTTATTGTCATATACATAGTGGAAACATAGTTTGCACCGACAATGAAATTCTTAATTTGCTAGTTTCCCTTCACACAAAATATACTTAAAAGAAAAAAGATAAATAAAATAAATTATTTAAAAAAAGCATGTTAGCATGTGCAATGCCAGCACACAGCAGAAGGCACTGAAAGACATTGAAATAGAAGAATACTGAATATATACATTGGCTATTCCTATATTTCAGTGTCTTTCAGACTAATGACTGGTTGAGAGTTAGCGACACTTGTTAGCACCCACCTGTTTTCAGACACGTATTGATTCAAAAGTGGAATATTATTATCTTATTCTATGAAATTATCTTTTCATTAAACTCTCCTCAGTTGCTGTCGCTCTAACTTTAACGTGCATCAGTCTCTGCTGGCTGCTGTGAAGCGCTGCAGGCCTTCAGGTTGCCGTGGTGACCGTGAAGCCGCCACAGAGTGACGCCTCTGCTCGCGCGCAGACGATCTCTGGGCTGTAAAGCTCTCCGGATAAAGATAGAGCCGCGGTGCGCATGCGCCCGAGGGGTCGTCGAAGAATCCAGTAAATAGAACCCCGGAGCACGAGCCGAGTGTCGCTGCTGACGTCACGAGCCTACATTGAGAGCTCGGCTGGTTGTAGGGCGCGAGCTTAGACGGAGGCGCGCCGAGGCGACGGACACAAGTACGATGAGCTCCGGTCGGTGCGACTCTGCCGCGTTCTGAGGGAAATACAACCGCAGCCTGCTGTAATTGTTGGTCATTTCTTCCTCCCAGCGACGTCAACAAACCGACGGACATTTTGGAGAGTTTCGCGCTCGCTCCGGGGTTTACAACATGTCGTCCGCGGCGGTCGCTGCCTCCAGAAGGCAGTCCTGCTATCTGTGCGACCTGCCCCGCATGCCGTGGGCGATGATTTGGGATTTTACCGAGCCCGTGTGCCGCGGATGTGTCAACTACGAGGGGGCCGACCGGATTGAGTTTGTTATCGAGACGGCCCGGCAGCTGAAGAGAGCACACGGCTTCCAGGACGGCCGCTCTCCGGGCCCGGGGAAGCCCCAGCACGCCGGGAAGGAGATGAACCACTCGGCTGGAGACCCGGGCTCCCGTCCGCCGCAGCCGCTGGACCGCTACCCGCTGCCCGACCGGCCGCCCCGGCTGGGACCGGAGTACCAGGCGGGGCGGCAGGCGAACGGCCTCCCCATGCCGAACGGATTTCCAAAACCCGACGAGCCCCCGGAGCTGAACCGTCAGAGCCCAAACCCCCGCAGGACTAGCACGGTTCCTCCCAACCTGGTGCCTTTGGTGAACGGCGGCATGACGACCATACACCCGCTCAACGGCCGCCCGGCTCAGATGGGTCTGCCCGGGGTCCTGGCCGCGCCTGGCCCCGGGGAGCACGGCAAGCGTTCGGAGGAGCTGAAAGACAAACACAGGCCGGACAGCCTGTCGGACATGTCGGACAGCCACAAGGAGTGGATCGGCAAAGGCAAGACGGTGCGGGACCTGATGGCGCTGCACACGTTCGACAGCAGGTTCAAGAAGGACCACGCCGCCATGCAGCGGGTGATGGGCTACGACACCAGCGCCACTTCCTCAAAAACAGGTACGACACTTTCTGGTTGTTCCAGCATTGGACCCTTTACAGCCGCATGCTTTGTGAAAACAGGAACGAGCGGCTCTGAAACAATGTGTCAGCGGTTTTTTCACGCACGGTGCTGACGTGTTTGAGCCGACATGCGTGATGCTGCCACGCTGCTGGACGGACCCGCTCACCCCGCAGGCTGCGGGCTGGCAGCACATAAACAAAGATGTATTCAGTGCTGAGGAACGTCCTGTTTGATTATTCAGAGCGCAGCAGCACGCTGCAGTGTTTGTGTGTAGTGTGCTGTGTTAACCCTGCCTCTTCCTCTTCCTCTTCCTCCTCCACAGACAGGGGGAAGCACCCCCGCAGCATGAAGAGGAAGGCCTCCCCGGAGCCAGACGGCGAGGGCAGCGCCCCCAAGATGAACGGTGGCGAGGGGCAGCCGTGGCTCCCCTCGCCCTCTGAGGTCCTGAAGATGCCCCCTGCTTCCCTGCCGGGGTTCTCCACTGCGCCCCCCTCCACCATCTCCCCCCACTCCCGCACCACGCCCCCCGAGGCTGCCACGGCGCAGAACGGCCAGTCTCCCATGGCAGCACTCATCCTCGCCACTGACAACGCAGGCAGCACGGGCTCACCCAAGGACGCCAACCAGGTACACTCCACCACGGCAGGCGCGCGGCGGAACAGCGGCAGCCCCCTGTCGCCGTCCTCGGCCTCTCAGAGGAGGCTGGCCCAGAGGGAGGGACCCGTGAGCGCCAACCCCTCCGCTCTCCACGCGCCCGGCAGCATGGACCCCCATGCACCGCCACCACAGAGCATTCCAGACTCTTCTGTCCCGCCTGGCAGCGTGCCGCTGTGCTGCACTCTGTGCCACGAGCGGCTGGAGGACACTCACTTTGTCCAGTGCCCGTCGGTGCCATCGCACAAGTTCTGCTTCCCCTGCTCCCGGGAGAGCATCAAGCAGCAGGGCGCCACCGGCGAGGTGTACTGCCCCAGCGGCGAGCGGTGCCCGCTGGTGGGCTCCAACGTGCCCTGGGCCTTCATGCAGGGGGAAATAGCCACCATACTGGCCGGGGACATAAAGGTAAAAAAGGAGAGGGACCCCTGAACGTTCACCAGCTGTTTTTTTCTCGGACTTCTTTCCTTTTGTAATCCGACTACGGCAACAACAGCAGGACATAAAGTTAAACACATACACACCCAGATATAAATCCTCCAGCAGGCCCCAGAGAAGCTAACGGACATGTACATACTGGACACAAGGGAAGTGTATACTTCGTAAACATGGCTGTATAATTCTTTTTTTGATTTCTTTTTCAATACATTGTGTTTCTATGATTTTGCAGATGAGAAGGTTTGTACTGCTCATAACAGACTCTGCCCATCACACTTGTTTCTTTTCAGTCTATCGGTGTACTTTAGGTCTGGAGACGGTCCTGTCCAACATAGAATGTGACTAATCTGAGCACTTGGCAAAAAAATAATAAAAAAACAAAACAAAACAAAGAAAAAATGCTTCTAACTGTACATGTATGCACTTGTTTAAAAAAAAAAAAAAACTTGCCAAATACAGTTTCAGACCTTGTAATAATACTCCAGTGTCTCTGTGGTTTGCTTATTTTCCATAATGGGCGAGTCGGGAGCTGGTTGGAGAGTCACGGCCTGATTGTGATTCAGTCATGATGCAATACCTTCCAACAGGAACCGACCAGCTTCCAGGGAAGAGAGAGAGAGACAGAGAGAGAGTGGGTGGGTGGAGGAGAAGTCGAGGAGAGATAGAGGGATGAGGAGGAGGAGAGGGTGAAGGCCGGGGTAGAAGTGTGTTGCATAAACGTTTTGTACAGTAAATCACACGTAGGCGGGCCGAGGCCGCTCGCTGCCGCGCCTCGCGTCCTGCGAGCGTTTGGAGATAACGACGGCCTAAAAATAGTTTGTGTGTGGCGCTCGGCTGCGCGTGGCCTCACAGCGCTGTGGCGTTTTTGTTGATGTGTCGCAGCGACTCCAGCGCTTCACGTGCCCTCTCTGACCGTGTGTTTTCAACCCCTCTGCTCCTGGATCTGTTTGTCTTTCCTTGTGTTGCTGACTAACACTTCCTCATGGCAGCCCGACACCTCATCGGCCTCCTCGTTTATATCTGAGAACAACTCCTGGCAGCGGATCAGGGCTGTTGTTGACTGAACCCACGCCCTGATTCCAGTGAAGGCATACAGGAGACGTGAGGTCACGGGCGCCGGCCCTCAGGGAGAGTTACGATGTGGAGCTGAGCGAGCGACTCGTCACCGGTTTCTCCACATAACTGGCTCTGTCACGCTGTCAGGATGACGGAGACGCCTCCGGCTCTGTTTTGGGCCCCGGGGGGACGAATGCAAACAGGCTTCCTGCTCCACAACAGAGCGGCTTCATCACACAAAATGCTTCCTGTCACTGAGGATCTGCACGAAGATTGAATCTGGTTTATCTTGTCATTTCTGTGGCTCCTGAGTTAATGCTCTACATGTCGTGTTTGTGACTGCTAGATTCTCTGGCTCGCTCGCTCGTCGTCACATTTGGCCGATTTTTTTTGCCTTCAGGAGGTAAAACAACAGTGAGAAGTGCGGCGGGGCCCCTGCCTGAGAGGGAGAGGATATAAATGCCTTGCTCAGGGGTCACGTGCTCCTCGGTGGAATTCCTGAGTCACCGTCCTCCCCCCTCCTCCCTCCCCTCTCCTCTCCTGTCTCCTCCCCCTCTCTGCTGCAATAACACGCCTTCCACTGTTCAAGGTTGATCACACAGCGAGCGGATGAATGGGGGCCTGTGTGTTGATGCCCGGGCCCCTGTCGCTTTCAGCCGCCATTCAGAGCAGCGGCGAGGAGGAAACGTTAACCCCTTCCTGACGCTCAGACCTGCAGCAGACCAGCTGTACAAATCATGGTTTATAAACTCCAGGTCTGTCCTGAATCCGTCTCGTTGTGACGGCTCGCTGGAGGCGATGAAGGCAACACGGAGGCTGTTTCTGAGACTGAACCGCTCACCAAAATACAACCTCGGCTTTTGTGTGAATGTATATGAGTCAAACCTTTTTGTAAAAGCATCATTACAATGAAAGAGGCATTTTTAAGATTTACTGTATTTTCTTTTTCGGGTCAAACTCATTTTCAATGGGAGTGCTACGGGCACTTTTACAATAGCATCAAAATCTCTGTTTTTAAAACAGTAAGAAGTCTGGACACAACATGAAACTGTGCTGGTAGCATCACCAGGGTCTCTACACATCAACACCAGCACTGACAACATTGTTTGTGTACACAGAGTTACTAAAAAGAAAGTTTTTGAACAACTCATGTTAGCAGCAGCTTGTTCCACTCGCCGCCGTCCTGCCAGTGGAGAAGAGTCGACCTCAGAATGAGACGTAACCTGGAGGACAGTTAAGGTGGAACAATCCTAAAGCTTAGTTCCATATAAATGCGGATAATTTGTTGTTTTGTCGTTAGTGAAAAACAATATCGACCTTGAAGTTGAAAAAGGAGCCTCAAAAGCTAGAAAAGTCACGTGAGCTCTCTTGGATAGTTGTTCCTGGAGGACAGGAGCGAGAGTTTCACTTAAAGTCAGATCTCAAACACACACTTCCACCCCGCTAGTTTATTTTACATCATTGTTCAGATCTTTGGGTTGAAAACATCACAGTGGACCGAAAGAAGCTGTAATTCACAAAGCTGAAATGCAGCAGAGACGCACTGACAACCTGCTCAAAGCAACAGGGTGCTGAAAGAAATAATAAAAACAAAATGACAGTCGACAATAGTTTTAATGATGTAATGTAGAAAAACGTCTTCAGTTCTATAAATAACTGCCATGATGATTCAAGAGGGTTTTTTTTTTTTTTACGTCATACAAACTTAAAAATGTGGCAAAGCAAAGAATCACCTGCAGTCAGAATATAATGCAGATATTTTCCTGCACAGATCAGATGCACTTTCACAGCAGCCGAACCTCAGTGTTGTTCCTCTACATGCACTCAGTCCTCTGTGTGTCGTGGTTCTAGTGAGTGTAAACCGTCCCGTGACCCGCGGGAGGACCGGATCAGGCTCCAGACTGACAGAACCGCTGCTGTGGATCTCTGATAGACGTCCTCGAGTCGACTGGAGGAAGAAAATCAGACCAACGTGTGATTTTAATGAAGAAGTAAAACAAAAAACAAGAAAACAAACAAGTAATGGAGATCTGTAAATGTACTACAAACGTGACAGAACATGGTCAGCTGGTTCATCGTCATCATCATCATCATCAGCGCAAAAATGACAGTAACAACTAAACTCATGTCTCGTTTCCTTTGCACAACTTATCAAATTAAACTGTCAAACTGTTTGTGGATCAGTATTTAAAAGTAGCAGACGTAAAGCCTGGAGTCAAATCAGCATTCAAGTTTGTAAGTCTGCTAAAATATTCCTATGATTAGATTAAAGTTGACTTTGAGACGCTGTGTAACAGGACGGGAGAGTGAATCTACGTGATAAACTGTCACGTGTACACGTCCAGCAGAGCGGAGCTCAGGAAGTGTTTCTGGATCAGCATCTGTGACCCGGCAGCACAGAACTCATCCTGCCCCCTCTCATCTCTGAGGGAAGATGGTTTCTACTGAACGTGGATCTTGAAGCGTGGTTGCGTCTGGTTCTTGGTCTTCGGGGCCCTCGAAGGTATCCGAGAGGTTCTGCCCCCCTGCAGAGCACAAGGCTCTGTGGTTCTGGTGTTGCTGGACCTCACTGAAAAGGAAAGTAGAAGAATGACTCCTGCTCACATTCCTCTAAACCAACAACAGAAACATCGTGATGGGTTAAAACCTCGCTCCGCTGCTCCTTTTGAAGTCTGCCAGCCAATCAGATGGCTCCTCTAAACCAGATCCAGACCTCCGCCCTCTCTCTCTCTCTCTCTCTCTCTCTCTCTCTCTCTCTCTCGCCCGCTCAGGCCCGGTTCATCTCTGGCGTGAGGTCGGCCTCAGATTCCAGCCGAGACAGCTCATTTCTTTTCATCTGTCAACGAAACTCAACACCCAGAGGGCCCGAAGAGCCAGTGGCCCGGGATAAATGGGTTTACTCAAATTACGTGGCACACTCGGAGAGTAACTCCCCCTCTCTCTCTCTCTCTGTTCCCTCTGTTTGTTCAGCTGTCCCTCGCCCAAAGCTCGCCCCTCCAAATCCTCCTCCTCCTTCCTGACTGTGAGTGCAGGATGAGGCTGGAGGAAACACGTCTTGAACTCGCCGGCTGGAGAAACAGCAAACACACGGCGAGCAGCAGCAACAAACCTCAGCTGCTGTCAGCTCGCCGCCCTGCCAGCGACAACACCAAGTTAACCAGGAATCTTCCTCTCTAAAAGCACCCCGATTGACCTTATTCCCATGGCGGCCATGTTTAATTTATGTCACACTTAACAAGGTGGGAAACTCTGAGCCGGAGGGCTTTTCCACTGCAGAGCAGCCGAGCGACGCGTCCTTTAACCAGGTCACAAGTTTCTGCAGAAACTTTGTGGGCGGACGTTTTCTGAGCTGCGTGATCGTGTGTGAAAAGTCGTGTCGCTGCATTAAAGAACAAGCAGACGTCAGCTGTCAGACTGCAGCTCTGCATCAGGCCGTCACGTGAGCGCCTTGCAGCTAAACGTTAGCAACAAGTGCTCCCCCCCCCCACGCTGCGCTGCTCTGCGGGCCTCAGGGTTTAGGGTGGGCTGAGCTTATGTTTACCATGTGCTCCGGGGTCATCGTGTCCGAGCGAGCAGCTCTTCATCTGGAGTGTGTCCAAATCCAAACGCTGTTCAAAAGGTCAGCACATGGAAAACGCCCCCGACTCAGAACACGCTGTAGCCACACAATGGTCGGCCCGACCCGACCCCCGCCACGTCAGCACTCACTCAGATCTGCCCCAACACACACACACACACACACACACACTGTGTCAGTATGTAGATTGATTTATTTGTTTTGTTTCTAATTCACAGGAACTTTTATAAAGAATTGATGTTGTTGGTCAATAAAGACTTAAATTCCACTTTAATTGTGTGACTGTCCCTTTAAATACCAGAACAAACCCAACTGGTAGAATGGACTCTGTAACACTGAACAGCCAGTTCAGGTGAAGAGGTGTGCTGGGTTTCGTTAGTTGGCGCTTTTCATTTCACTTCCTGTTTCTCGGTTTTAAATCAAGTCTCCAGCTGCTTCAGTTGTTTAGCAGAATGCTGCTAGAGAGGAGGACTTTATATCCTCAGGAGGCGGAGAGGAGGACTTTATATCCTCAGGAGGAGGAGAGAAGGACTTTATATCCTCAGGAGGAGGAGAGGAGGACTTTATATCCTCGGGAGGAGGAGAGGAGGACTTTATATCCTCAGGAGGAGGAGAGCAGGACTTTATATCATCGGGAGGAGGAGAGGAGGAGTTTATATCCTCAGGAAGAGGAGAGCAGGACTTTATATCATCAGGAGGAGGAGAGGAGGACTTTATATCATCAGGAGGAGGAGAGGAGGGCTTTATATCATCAGGTGGAGGAGAGGAGGACTTTATATCCTCAGGAGGAGGAGAGGAGGACTTTATATCATCAGGAGGAGGAGAGGAGGGCTTTATATCATCAGGAGGAGGAGAGGAGGACTTTATATCCTCAGGAGGAGGAGAGCAGGACTTTATATCCTCGGGAGGAGGAGAGGAGGACTTTATATCCTCAGGAGGAGGAGAGCAGGACTTTATATCATCGGGAGGAGGAGGAGAGGAGGACTTTATATCCTCAGGAGGAGGAGAGGAGGACTTTATATCATCAGGAGGAGGAGAGGAGGACTTTATATCATCAGGAGGAGGAGAGCAGGACTTTATATCCTCAGGAGGAGGAGAGGAGGACTTTATATCCTCAGGAGGAGGAGAGGAGGACTTTATATCCTCAGGAGGAGGAGAGCAGGACTTTATATCCTCAGGAGGAGGAGAGGAGGACTTTATATCCTCAGGAGGAGGAGAGCAGGACTTTATATCCTCAGGAGGAGGAGAGGAGGACTTTATATCATCGGGAGGAGGAGAGGAGGACTTTATATCCTCAGGAGGAGGAGAGGAGGACTTTATATCATCAGGAGGAGGAGAGGAGGGCTTTATATCATCAGGAGAAGGAGAGGAGGACTTTATATCATCAGGAGGAGGAGAGGAGGGCTTTATATCATCAGGAGGAGGAGAGGAGGACTTTATATCCTCAGGAGGAGGAGAGGAGGACTTAATATCCTCAGGAGGAGGAGAGGAGGACTTTATATCATCAGGAGGAGGAGAGGAGGACTTAATATCCTCAGGAGGAGGAGAGGAGGACTGTTCCTTTACTGATTGCTGCTCATTGTGACACACAGTTCTGTCCTGACATCAGCAGGGAAATAAAGAAGAATGAGGATGGAAGGAAACATGTAAGAGGTGGTGCTGGTGGTGCTGGTGGTGCTGGTGGTGGAGGGGGGTGGTGGCGGGTCAGGCCCAGCAGCTGCACTCTCTATAATTAGTGTTCGAGGCGGGCAGAGGCTCCTGAGCCATTAATCAGTGAACTCCCAGCAGCGAGCACCAAGAAAGGAACGCCGTGCTGTGTTGACTCTTTATCTGGAAAAGAGGTTTACGGAGCGACGGCCCAAATATAGCAGCCAGCGCCGAGAGCCTCGGCCCTGTTGCCTGGATATCCCTGCTAGAAGGTAAACAGAGGGGACGCTGGATTTGCCACGTCAATGAGCTGGCAGGAAGTAAAGGCCACAGCGAGGGGGGGAGGGGAGGAGGGGGGAGGAGGAGAGGGGGGAGGCGATCCCTTTTATCCCGGCTGATACTTTATAACCTGAGAGCAGCAGCAGGCCAGTCTGCTGGTTTACAGTAGAGACGAGGGTTTAGAGGCAGCGTGCATCTTATCTGGCCAGCGGTTTTATTACGCGGCAGACGGAGCCGAGCGAATCTGATATTGATCACATCAGACCTGCAGAGATAAAACAGACCGGAAGCTCCGTGCTGCAGCATCTGTCGGCTGGAGACTGGGTCCAGAGTCAGAGCACACCGGAGACCTGACGGAAAGTCTGTCGCTGCTGGTCCTCGTCGCTTCACATGCATCCAGAGAAAAACAAAAAGGAGCAACAGTGAAATGTGCAGATCTGGATGATCTCTGGCTGTCTGGGTGCAGACCAAAGATGTGTTTCCACTGCAGTGAGTCAGCAGCTGTGTCTGAGTCCGCCGACTGTCTGCAGATGCACATCTAACCAGAAAGGTCACCTTAAAGGTTTCCTGATAAAATGTCAAAAAGGTACATTTCCAACACAGCGGCAGGCTGAAAATATCTTCTCTTCAAACAGAAATCACTAGAAATATATATAATATATGATTAAGAATACAGCTGACAGTGTTCTGTATGTTTCTTACTGTCAGTAACTTGTATGAAAAGACCAAAGACAACAGGAGGCACGTGGACAGGAAGCAGAGGAGGACCTGGTCCAGAGCCCTGAGGTCCTCCACGGCTCTCTGGAGCTGCTGATCCATCTGATACGTGTTTCAACCAGAATATAAACTTGAGGGCGAGTTCCCACATCTATTGTTCGATGCTAATGTACCATATAAACTTTGCCTAAAAATGTTTTTACCTTCGGACACACTCATTTATTTTAATAATAATGAGCCTGTTCTGAAAATGTGAGGAGGGGAAAGTTCAGATATTTGTGCTCAGATCTACTGGAGTGCAGTAAGGAAGCATTTGATTTGTACTTCCCACCTCTGGTTGTAACCATGACGACAGTATGAGTATAAGGAATGAAAACATGTTTGTGAATGTTATTTTCTGTTGACGACAGTAGATCTGTGTGCCGTCATCATGGCCGGCTGTGATCAGGCCACCGACACACCGAGCATCTAGTTTTTATAATTCGGATCAATCTCGGCTTCCGTTTCATGTTTTCTTCTTACTCACTTTAATTTTGATTAAAGAGCTTCCACAGAGACAGAACCTGTCATTCATCCGGTGTTGGAGCGTCAGGTTCTGGCAGAGCGTTTCTCTTCCTCTCCCCCTAAGCCTCGTTGTTTCATCTGCTTTTTGGCAAATGTCTGAGGGATCTGCTCTTTAAAGACGAGCGCTCCCATCCTTCCGGCCCCTCTGTTTAGCCTCGGCTTTGAGCGTTAGCTTTTAAATACAGTGTGGTTTGTGCCACGCAGGGCGGAGCCGGGCTCTCAGACGTGTTGGGGGGCCCAGATCGTCCTCTTCAGATCTGCTTTGTAATTAAATATCCCCCGCAGCAGCGCGGAGAAGGAAGGAGCTGCTTCCCTGCCAACCGTCTTCTGGTAAATGTGTAACAGCTGCTCAGCACTTTCAACTGGGCTTGCTCAATATTTGGGTTGTTTCCAGAATCAAAGTCCAACCTTTGAACCCCATCCCTCCTCCCTCCACCCCACCTCCCTGCAGGACGCTGCTATATTTGATCTGTGTGCTGACGTCAGCGCGCTGCCTCTTATCTGCACTTTCACAAATGAATGATAAAATCAGTTTATGTCACTTGTGCATCACAGAGTCGACCCGAGGCCTCGCACAGCGTTAAATCCTGTAGAGTCAACACGAAACTTTGAGTCAACGACCGCAGACAGAGAGAAATACAGATAAAAGGATTCAAATGGAAGAGAGAAAATAGAAACACTTGACTCACAATATATCTCAAATTACAACACCTCCGTCCAGACCTGTATGAACATCCGTCAGATCAGATCCAGCCTCTTCACTCTATATGCAAATAATCTCATCCATCAGCAGGACTGACAGACTCAAAGACAGAAAGAAGTTCACGTAGAACGTCTGCCGAATTAACAAGAAGGTCTAAATAATGCAGAATGAGTCAGAGACAGAGTTTCACAGAGTTTATAAAGTGTCTCCAACTCAACAACTCACTAAACTGACACATTTATTAAGGGAGTCTGGGGACTTTCTCCACGGGGACAAAGAAGTCGCCTATATTGTTCCTGTTTAGTGTCTTTGTAACATGTGACATGTTTAGATCAATAACATGTTTCTTCTTTCATAAATGGAGTGTAAATGGTGAAATCAGTGTAAACAGTGTGTTCAAACAGCTGATCAATGTTGGCAGGTAAGACTTTAGCACTTTAGACACAGAAGCAGACAGGCTGGTACAGACATGCTGCCACAAACTGACACTTTTTACAAGGAGACAAACAACTTCAGCTTCTGGTTTAATGCTGAATTTACAACAAGGACACAATGAGTCAGAATCTGTCAGAGACACAGTTTCACTACGTTATAAAGTTTGTTTTAACTCAACAACTCTTAAAATCACCACATTTGTTGTCTGGTGATGTTGTGGTTCAGTGTGTTCACAAACATCTGCTGCTGACATTGACAGGTGTGTGATCCATTCTGCCTGTTGTGGCTTCATCTTCTTCTTCCTCTTCTTCGTGGTCACATGTGGCTCGGACCACCTGTTAATGTGTCACCTGCACCTACAGCTGTCCACCTGTGACGGTCTCACCGAGGCGGATGTTGACACCAGGTGTGAACAGAGTCTTTGTCTCCTCGTCTCTGCAGCTTCTTTTGTGTGACCAGTCGACCTTTCCTTTGAGAAATATAGACAATCTTATCTGAGGGTTATGACATCAACCGTGTGGCAATATCTGTCTTCTGAGAAGTGTGTGTGTGTGTGTGTGTGTGTGTGTGTGTGTAGAGGGCTGTTATTGAGACAAAGTCCACTGTGAATGTGTGTGCAGGGTCAGGCTGTGGTTAGTCGTACAGCAGCTTCACTTCAGCTCGGCGTCAGCCTGCTAACGCTGCAGATCTCAAACTGTTTACACCGTGTGACGTACGTGACTGTGTGTGTGTGTGTGTATGTGTGTGCATGTGTGCATGTTTGTGTGTGTGTGTGTGTGTGTGTGTGACGCAGGTCTTTACAAACGTCCCTGTGGAGAACCAGAGCTCAGACAAAACAGTTTTCACCCCTGCAAGGCTAAACTGTAGATTTGTGCCCCCCAGAGAGGAGGACGCAGCGGATTAACATCCAGATGAGGAGGCGCGTGTCTGAAGAAGAGATTCCCCGTCTGACTGGCAGTCAGCTGATAGCAGGAGGATAAATGCAGGCAGTGTGCAGGCAGAGAAAATCAGGTCAGCGCTGCTCCAAAACAAGGACACATATTTTATTTCCTCCCCGCTCCTGTTCCAGAGAGGGGTAGAGAAAAAAACCAAGTGGAAAACAGGATTTATAGTCTGGGTTATTTTCATTGGAGTCATGAGGTTTCCACACTGCTGCTCCTCCTCGTCGAGCTCCAGCTGTACGTCACCTCGCTGACACCACAGTCCACAAACCCTCCGAGACTTTCAGACGGCTCAGGCCTCACCTCTCCTTTAATCTGCTCCTTTTTGATCTCCTAACGAGGGCGTGTTGTCAGTCGACATGTCTTTCTTTCCTGATTCAGACGGGACATGAAGCGACAGATTTTAATTGGGAGCTGTGTTGTGTGTTTAGAAGTCGCACAGGCTTTTCCCGAATTAATCATCCACAGCATTCACGTTCACATAACAGCTGACGAACACGTTACGTGGCTCAGCTGGATTTCCTCTGGACTAATTTAACAAATTTAACTCATTTGTAGATCAGTAGAGCACTTTCCAATCAGCTGTGAATGAGTGTTTCACTCTTCACTAAACATGTTGTCTAGTTTTTTGCTTTTAGCCTAATTTCTCACAATAATCTGCTCCCAGAAACAACGTGATTGATGTGAACGCTGTTGACTGTCAGGAGAATAAATCAATCATGGAGATATTTTCTTTTTCTTTCTCTCAGCTTTGGTGATTATATTTATTGTATTTTTGTCTCCTGTGGATGATGTCATCACCCAAAAGAGATAGAAACCACTGAGGATCAATATCAACCAAGTTATTGATGTTGTCATAGAGACAAGACACATGTACAGCGTTTTCATCTCAAAGCACTCTACTGCCTGAAAAAGCGTGGAACTGTTCCTTTAAAGATAAAGCGTCTCCCTTAATGTTTTGTGTTTGATGCCAAATATACATGAAGGCACAAGCAATTTAAAATATGCAGCAGCTTCACTCCACAGCTCTCAAAATTGTGCATTTTTTAAAGGGAGTCTGGTGATATTGTGGATCAGTTGGTACAGATGCTGTGTTCACAAACACCTGAAATCAGATGATTATTTATTGGATATATATGACTCTGTTTCGTGCACAGGTTGAGAGGCCCCGCCCATCATCACACCTGGTCACCAACACTGATCAGATATTCCTCTTCATCATCAGATCTATGTTTCTGTTCTCGGGAGGATTGCAGATCAAGATCTTTCTTCTTCTTCTTCAGCATGATTAATGTCGTCCTCCGTCACCACGCCCCACTGCCGCCTATTTTTAGACGCCCATGTCAGGGAGTGCCAGCATCCTTTGTTGGCCACAGTTCACATGATGGATGAAATCATCTCTAAATCCACCTCCTCCTCCTCCTCCTCCTCCTCCTCCATCCACTCGTTCCCTTCTTTCCCTCCCCCGCCCAGCTCTGATATCACCGTGAACTGGGGCACAGAAATCCTCCTCTTTTCATCAGGGATGGAAACAACAAAACAACATTAAATTGATTAAATTCCCACAGAAGGTTTTTTTTTCTTTCTCAAATCCCCAAACTGGATTTTAAGTGACGAAGAGGGCGAGGAGGGTGAGTGTCAACAGATTCAACAACACAGAGAAGAAATTTGACAGCACCTTCACTCCTGACTTCCTGTTCGTCTCTGTGATGATGAGAGTCACCTGACAGAGCGCGATGAAGGCTGAGAGGTGGCGGACGAGATGCTTTGCTCCCAGAGAATGTGGTTTTATTCTCGGGGACACCAGAAGTGAGGAGGAGCTGGTCTCTGTGACACACTGACACATACCATCCTGTCCAAACCTCACAGGAGGTTCGATCTGTCAGCTGACGAGCTGAAGATGCTCATTTATCTCATGACGTCATGTTTCAGAACAACTCATGAAAATAAACTCAACGAGAAAACACACAGTGGAGACACAACACCGTCTCCATCCGTTCACTCTCGTTTCACCTCAGTTTCTATCACTCTCCCTCTTCACCTACTTCCACTCCTCCACCAGTAGCTTCTTTTCCTTCTGCAGTGTAGTTTCCACAGTTATTTCAGTTATTCCACTGTTACCTGAGGATAGTGACCGGGGGAAATGATGCCTCTTCCTGTATAGGTTGATGAGCATCCTTTGTGCTTTATTATCACGGAGGACAGGAGAAAGAAAAAGAGTCACAGTGATGTCACCAGAGACTTTCTGAAAAGTCTGGAGATTTTAAACTCACAGTGCTCGCTGCTCGTGGACTCGAGGCCTGAGTGCAGCAGGATGTTGTCGCACTCGTGATGTCTGTGAAGTCTTGTCACGAGAACCAGACAGCCGAACGCATAAATTGACAATTGACTGATGTGATTGTGAGAATTTCCCAGCAGCCAGCTTGTTCAGTGCAGGACGACAGGCAGCTCAGAGCCCACAGAGGGCAGGAAGTGTGGGGCGGTGCGGCTCCGAAACAAACGGTGGAGGTCAAACACGAAGCAGCCGCTGCCGTTTGATGTCCGTCTGAAACGTCCTTACAGAGAGTGAAGTGAAACAAGCTGCAGGCAGAAGGTCACGATGTGTGTGTGTGTGTGTGTGTGTGTGTGTGTGTGTGAAATGATCAGAGCTGGGCCGGCTGATTAACACTCAGCAGAATGTTTCCGTTTCATAATGCTACACACACATGTTGTGTCAGTACATTACAGTTACACAACACACTCATACTGGGCTGTGTGTCAGTGTGAGGCACACACACACACACACACACACACAGTATCACTATCACAGGGTTAAAGGTCGTCAGCAGTGTTTGATGGGGTCAAATTTACATTTCTGTATTTCAGTTGTTCTATCAGATTACAAAGATGAAAAGCTATCAAATGAAAATAAATAAATGCATGAAGAAGAGGAAGAACACGTCGCATTGATGTAAAGATATAAAACCAGCTGAGGTAAAGACCTGAAACAGGATCAGTGATGATTGAACAATATAAAGCTGCTTTGTGAAGGCCTGACGTGACGTTTCCTCTGAGCACACAAACATTTATGGATGTAAAACTTAAAAGTATTCTTCTTCACATTTTGTGCTGAAGCTTACAGAACCTACGGAAGCCCTGAGGGCCCAGTGAGGATGCAGTGAATCTAGATCTGATCTAAATGACTTCTCTCCTGGTGAATCAGGTGGATGGACGGGTGGTGGACGGACAGGTGGTGGACGGACGGGTGGTGGACGGGTGGTGGACGGACAGGTGGTGGACGGACGGGTGGTGGACGGGTGGTGGACGGACAGGTGGTGGACGGGTGGTGGACGGACGGGTGGTGGACGGGTGCTGGACGGACAGGTGGTGGACGGGTGCTGGACGGACGGGTGGTGGACGGACGGGTGCTGGACTGGTGCTGGACGGGTGCTGGACGGACGGGTGGTGGACGGTGGACGTGGTCTGCTGCTCTTACGTAACAGCTGCCTGTGAACTGAACTTCCACTGAATTTTCATCATCCTCACAGATCAAAGTCTTCTTCCCTGTTTTCTGCTGCAGGCTGTGAAATATGACTTTCTTCCTCCTCCCACTCTCCGTCCATGCATACCGACCTGACAGCTCCTACTATTACCCACAGAGTGTGTGTGTGTGTGTGTGTGTGTGTTGTGTGTGTGTGTGTGTGTGTGTGTGTGTGTGTGTTGTGTAGCCTCTGGCTCAGGCTGTATATATCTTCCAGTTCCCGGCTTGCAGCGTTGTGTTTCTAAACTTTGGTTGCTCTTCCTGTCTCGTGTTGTGTAAGAGAGCTGCAGCCCACACAGCCGAGCCGAGGAGAGGAAACCAAACGCCCCCCGCGGCGGCCGGTGACGCCCCCGAGACACCGGAGGACGCCACTTTCATCACGCTTAAAGGACGAATCCTCAAAATGATCTTAACCCTCTGCTCTTTGGTTTCCCCATCACACTGTAGCTTCATGTCACAGCTTAACTCTCCTGGTTTTGTCCTGCAAGACTTCAGTCCAGAGCCGACTATCGCAGGACTATCACCATTAACATTAAAGGAGCAGTTCACACCAAAGGTACATTTTAGTCATTACGTCCTCCTCCCCGTGCTGACGTCAGGAAAACTGAAAATCTGGGAATGTCTCCTCGGATCAGTTAGTGATCTTGGGGCCTCTGGAGACTAAAACAAGTTTTGGGCTTTGGGTGAACTGTTCCTTTAAATTTGTTGTAGATATTCATGATCGTGCTAATGCTTTAAAACTCTACTGTCCACGTCCCTCCTGTCCTGCTCACCTGTTCCCTCTTCAGCCCTGCCTTGTTCATGAACCGGCCCGTTTGGACTCGTTCTCCACTGTGTTTGTGCGTTCTTGTTATTTTGGCTCCATCAGACAGTTTTGTTCATTGTGCCTCGTCTCAAAGTTCCCATGAAGTGGCTGCTGGAGTCTGTTTCAGTGTATTGACATGTTTCCTGTGAAAACGAGCCGTCAGTGAGGGAGCTGTCGCTGGGCACTGATCACAGTTCACTGCTGCCAATAGCGCTGAACATGTGTTACGCCTGCAGAGTTTAAGGTCGGGGGCTGAGCCGGGGGTCAGCAAGTACGAACGCTAAGTTGACGCTTAACTAACTGCATAGCTAACTGAGCTAACTGCCCAACAGTGGCTACATTTAGAAGTTCATTTGGGAACAACACTAGGCCGAGGAAGAAGTGCTGGATCCACCTGATCCTGCCCTTTAATTCAGGACAGGACTCCCTCCGCGACCCTCTCAGCTTCACATCTTCTTTTCCCAAGCTAAAAAAAAACAGCCAGATCCAACCTTCACTAATAACAGCCTGAGCACAGCAGCAGAAACCCCACAGGAGCAGAAAGAGATTTCTGTCCCTCCATCGCTGTTAGCTGCAAACATCTGGTTCTCAGCCATGATTCATGGAGGAGCTGCTCCCCTCCTCCTCCTCCTCCTCCACCTCCCCCTCGGTCGGGGATGGGATCAGGTTTTGTGGGAAGGGGAAAAACTCTTCGGTGTCAGTCACAGCCTCATGGAAAGTTATCCGGCGGGCCAGGGGCAGGATATGTTTAGATGGTGGTTGTGGTGGTTGAGGGGGAAGAGGAGGTGGAGGAGGAGGAAGAGGGGGAGTGCATATTTGTGAGGGGGGATGTTTGAGCCTGGGAGCTCTGCCAAGAGAGAGAGGGAGGAGGGTGAGGAGGGTGAGGAGGAGGGATGAACTGGCTGTAAAAAAGGCAAATTATAAAAATAGTCGTATTATTTTAGAGGATAATTTCCTCTTTTCTTAGACAGGAGCAGTTCATGCTTCACATGATGATATAAAGTCCTCCTCTCCTCCTCCTGAGGATATAAAGTCCTCCTCTCCTCCTCCTGATGATATAAGAGGACTTTGTGAAGGTGATGTATCTTCACTCCTGTTGATCGGCCTGACTGCAGCAGTGATCCGGACCTCAGCTGTCGGGTGTTTCTGTCCTGAAAACATTCGTCTTGCGTTCTTTCATTTCCTCTGTGATAAACAATGTCTTGTTTCTTTTTTGTTACCAAACGAAGCTGGTATAATGTTAATGGAAGTGAAGATGGAGGCAGCAGCTGTCGCTCTCTGACGCTCGTCTACTGTAACTCCGTCCTGGCATGAACCGCTCTCGTCTCAGAAAACAGCCACTCAGCTTTCATCTGAACTGAAGATTGTGTGTTTTGCCTTCATGTTTTATCTTCTCCTCAGCTTTTATTCTGTTATATTGTCCTGAAGAGTTTCAGTTTTTAAATGTGCTCATTTAATAAAGTTATCCTAAAAACATGGACTGAGACGGACTCTCTGCAGCAACGTCTCTGCATGTTGATTTTCACTGAAGTAAATAAAAACCGGCCCACATGCCCACGATGTGTTTTCTCGTTCCCGGGCACGCTCACTGAGGCAGCTTTTTCCTCCTGCAGAGAAAACCCAAAGTGAGGAAGCGTCTATGAGGAGGAAAGCCAAGCTTCCACTGTGGTCGACCTACTTTCACCAGGAGCCAGCAGCCTCCATCGAGGGGAGGATGGCAAAAAAAAAAGAAAAGGTCTCAGTTTGGGTTCAGACGCTCTTGAAAATGGGATTTAAATTGCTCTAAATATGGATGTTTGGGAGTTCTGAAGTCTTTCTGTGTTTGTGCATATTTTACTTTACGCTCACACTGAGATGCTTTTTGAGTCCAGTTCAATTTTTAACTCACCGCTTATGCTGAAAATGTGCCTCCACAGTCGGAGGAAAAACACTGACGGGTCAGAAACTTTTCAAGGATTTGAGCAACCAGAGAAGCCATCAGAAGATCGGCTGTGATGTCTTTGTTTAAAGAGAAACTGAACACCACACTGATGGGTGGTGCTTCACTGTCCTCTGGCTACACCCAGGTGTTGTAGCCTTTAACCACACCCAGTGATGTCACAGCATCCTGGGGTACACCTGTACACCCCTGCAGGAAGGTGAGAGCTTAAACCACCACAGGTCGGCAAAGACAAAGGACAGAAACACTTCCAGTTCTTCAACGAACATGTAAATCATCATTTTTACATTTCTGTTTTTGTCTGCAGGTGCTTTTTAACTTCGGGTGCAGACAGGTTGAAGGCTGAACCAGTGAAACACAACACACGTTTAGAGAAACTAAAGAGATTCAGTCAAAAGCTGCAGACGAACGTATGGACTTCAGTATCGAGATGCTCCGCTCTGCTTCCGTGGTGGATCAGAGACGGACCAAACATGGATCCGGTGGCATGTAGAGGTCAGTAACTGAGAACAAGATGGCTGAACTTTGTGAACTGTTCCTTTAGTATTCACGCGAGGAGTTGTTAGTCTTGACTGAGTCTGGACACACGACTCACCTGCATCACCTCCCTCCTACCTGAAGGGGCTGAAAACAGACACACACACACACACACACACACACACACACACACACACACACACACACACACACACACACAGAGCTCAGGGGGTTGCTGGGTAGACTTGGTGTCTATATTTACACTCTCAGTACAAGTATAGAGATAAAACCACACATATGTTCCCGACACCTGACTGTGTGTGTGAACGGCTTTTTCTGGATACATGCAGTTCTATTTAAAACACACATCTGAAGCCCGACCCGGTGAAACCCAGGACCGCTTTTACCCTTTACAACCACACACACACATTTAAACCTCTGCACTGACATTTAAAACATTTGTTAGCCTCTAACCTGAACCTGAACCTTATAATGACCTCGGGGACAAAATGTCCTCAACTGTCCTCACTAAGAGAAATGCAGTGACAAACTTAAAGTGTCCTCACCTTCATAATGTTTCCTGCTTTTGAAAGATGTCTTCCCTTTGAAAGATTATCTTCAGTTTAAGAGAAAAGAGAAAGAATATCCTGTCCCCGCTCTGCAACGCTGAAGTGAGCTGATCAAGTCTTACCCTGAAATCACAGCAGGTCCGTGTCCGGCCCGTGTCTGATCCCCCACGGCAGCACTTCTCAGAAAACTTCAGTGTTCGGCAGCGTGTCCTGATTTTAAACAGTATGCAAGCCATGTGAGAGCAGGTTGTCTCCTCTCATTCTTCTCCGCTCAGCTAACATGTGGCAACAGCAGCTGAGCGAGTTTCATTAAGGAACAAACAAACTGTATTTGGACCTGTGAACAGCCCGACTTCCATCAGAAACAACTACTGGAACAGTTGACTGTGCAGCTTTTGAGATACTTACTTTTCCCGTTAGACGACGGCCTCTAGTGGTTAAAGAGGCTATAAGCTCGCTGTGTTTAAGAAAGAAAAACACAAGAAACAAAGTTTGATTTCTGTTTTTGAAAAGATGTGAAATGATTGTGTTTCCCTGCAGTTCCTCCAGTAAACAGACTGTTGACTTGTGGTTGTGCTCTGTCCTACTTTAACACCACAGAGGAGACGCTGATGTATTATCTTCTTTTCCTAAATCAGGCCCTTGTCAAATGCTCTCAGACACATTCTGTCCTCATTCCTTAAAAGCCGGGCTGCCTAAACAGAAGCAAACACACATCAGTGAATAAATGAGGAAACAGCAGCGGCAGACGAGGCTTCACATGGTCGCCGGCTGAACGTTTCATGAAGTGAAGTGAGCAGTCGATCGAGTCGTACCAATAAATTCCTCCAGATCCGTGTCTGGTCCGTGTCTGATCCCCCACAGAAGCAGAGCTGGTAGATTTCTCTCCGGTCTCCGTGTTTACTTCATATCTACTGTGTTTATTAGACTTCTGTATAACTGGTCTCACATGATTCTGTTGTTATTGTGGGAACTCAACAGAGCAGAACCGTAACGTGCATACAAGCAGTGGACCGAGTACTTTAAATATCTTTCCTGATCTTTCTACCACACATAATCACTGAAGAGCTTCAATCTGCTTTTCTGTTTGTTTTTATTATTTCAGGATTGCAAGAATATTTCTCATATTTATACTTTTTTATCCCAGAAGTTAAAAAAGTAATCTCTGAGCTCTCCTCCTGTCGGTCAGCGGCTCCGGATCAGAGCCGAATCTGACGAGACTTTGGGTGTTTATTCCTCCGGAAGGTCGGATCTGCTCCACACAGCAGCCAAGTTCATTCTGCTGCAACACAACAACAAAAAGGAAGTGATGTTGGAATATTTCTTCAGAAAAATATGCCTGACTGATTGTGTGTGTGTTACATTTGGTGGTGATGAACAGTTTTTCCCACAGTCCCACAATGCACTGCACACAGGAAAAAAGAGCAGCTGGAAAGTTTTGAGACAGCAGACACGATGTTGTGTCGTTTGTGTGGCTGTTGGCAGGCAGAAGCATCAGTCTGAGTCCGAGTCTCTGATTAAAGCGTGTGTTAAATTCCTCTAATGTGAGCGGAGGTTTGGTGTCTCAGCGATATTCAGACATGTCTGGACTTGTTTCTCCGTCACCGTCACATCAGTGTGCAGATTCTTTGTTTTGCTGGTGTGTAAATCTGAGCGATGGAAGCAGCTCAGTATGTTTTCCTGCAGCTCGGAGCACATGGCCCGGTGTGCGTGCCCTGTGTCGGGTGTCGTGGTAATCAGAACCGCCTGGCCTGCGCTCATGTAAACCAGCCGGTTATATTTAGACCGAGGGGGGTCAGTGCTGCCTTAACCTCTGCAGCTACACGACCCGCTGCCAGCTCCGCCTCGGGTTACGAGCCGCTCAGTTTAGCTCAAACGATGTCGGGGAACTGGACGGAGAACGGCGAGGATTTATGGCAAGAGATAAAAAGGATCAGGTGTCGCTCAAGGACACCTCGCTCCGCTCCGTGGGACGCTACGACAACCTGAAAAAAAAGATCCAGGGAGGCTGGAGGCAGGAAACCCAATCAGGAGCGTGAAACAACGCCAACACGTTGACTAAGCAGAGATGGTTGGCATCGTGTCGCTGCTCGAGTCAGCTGAAAGACACCAGCTAACAGACTGAGAGCCAAAATGGGACAGAACTTCATTATTATTGATATTATTATTATTATTATTAATATTATTATTATTATTATCATTATTATTATTAGTATCATCAGACATCCTGCTGTAGACATCCTGTGTACGATGCCACAGATCTCAAATCTTGTCTTGGAAACCAGTCAGCAGATGGTTTAAACTTTGGGCCGGGCTGAGTGATCCGAGCGTGACGTCAGCGATCTTCAGCCTCTTTCACACGAGCGCTGTGAGACACAATGAGATCAGATGATCAACGATCAGAGAGCTGCAGGCTCTCTGTCTCCACTCATCAGGTCATTTGTACAAGCTGCAGAGGAGACGTGGTGGGTTCTGATGGGTTCTGACTCGGATACAGAGTGTTTCCTGGCAGGTGTGCAGGACGTGACGGTGTGTCACAGTGCAGGAGGATCACAGGACGATTCCTCCATGAAGGTCTGATCCTCCTCGTTAATCTGATCCCCTGAAAACTGCTGCACACAGCGTTCAGACTGTCAACTGCTGCAGCCGACACACACACACACACACACACACTGCTGATAACAGGTCCAACTGTGTGTGTGTGTGTGTGTGTGTGTGTGTGTGTGTGTGTGTGTGTGTGATTCCTGGAAGCGTCCTGCTGTGTGTGGCAGCCAGCTCAGCAGATCGTTCTGTCCTTCTGTCTGTTCGTCCTCGCTGTGTTCGCTGTTATTCTGCACTGAAGCTGGTGGAGACTCGGGTCGACACCCGGAGGAGGAGCAGAATCCTCAGAACCGTCCACTGGTCTCACTGTAAAGGTGCAATACGTTCAAATCCATACTGAGAGCAAACAGGTGCTGCTGCTAACTGCTCCGGGCTGTAGCTGCTGTTAGCTCAGTTAGCCGTGCAGCTAGTGGTCTTTAGATAACGTCTTCAGATATCTCACAACGCCATAGCTGTTTAAAATGTTCCTGGAAAACAGCGTGTACTAACTTTTCGCCCCAGTAAACACTTTCTTGATGTGTATGATGCTGCCATGCATTTAAAAAAAACACAACAACTTCATTCACAGATTTAAAAAAAAAAAGAAAGTCATATTTTAACAGGCAAAGTGTTTCCTGATGTTGTTGGGACAGACAGCTTCACTTGTTGCTAATGTAACTAAGCTAACTGAAGCTAACCAGCAGCCTCCTGATGACCGGGGCGTCTGCAGCCCTCTGAGAAATGACCAGCTACAGTTTCAAAGAGTAGCTTTGTTTTTAATGTTTTATTGTTCATACTGTGTCTTTGTACTCGTGTTATTACAGCTCTGACTGATTCTTCTGCTGCTATCTCTATTTCATAATTGTGGGATTAATAAATGATTATCTTATCTGTGTAAGACGGTGCAGAGACAGAATGACACGTTTTCAGTTCAGTCACAGACGTCTAAAGAGCTCCATCGTATCTTATTGGTTAATGTAACGACGATCCGTCCCTCCTGGCTGCTCTCACAGAAACATCTCCTCGGCCTCCACCGGACGCTTCATGGAAATGTGAAGTCGAGGTTGTATCTAAGTTAAACGTGTCCGTCCTGCCAGCCTGCTGGGAGACACTCCGCTTTATATTAACGAGCCGTCATCTGGTTTAACTTGATGAGCTAGACCGACGGTGACAGGAGCGTGTGGTTCACGACCCCCTCGATCGATCGCAGCACCTCGACGCCGTTCAGTTATTGCTCCGGCAAGCGTCCACAGCTCAGGACGACGGTTCGACCCGAAGCCTGCAGTCCGTCCTGTCACTGTGACTCACACCACAGCAGGTCCGCCATCGATCTCCACGGACACGTCGGCGTTTGATCACAGTGACATTTCCAGCCTGTCTGGACCTGTTGGCGGTGACGTTCAGGCTGAGCCGGCGTAGCGACTCACATCCCGAGTGCGAGCGTGTAATCTCTTAAATGAGAATTGACTGGCGCTGTCAGAGTTGATGTTATCCCCGAGTGTGCGGACGGAGCTGCCATTATTTTAATTAAAGCCGGCCCGCGGAGGTGTGAGGACGAGACGGGGAGGAAATGACAGAGCATGAAACACGACGAGACGGGCTCGGTTTTATTTTTACAGCAGAAACACAAGATTCATGTTCAAAAACAGAAACATGTCTGTGATTAAACAAGGTCTGAGGCAGCAGACAGAAGCATGGCGGCTTTTTGTAGCTGAGTTGTTGGAGGGTTGTGGTTTTAATCTATCAATCAGTTTCTCAATTGATTAAAGATCATTTCGTCTTTAAAATATCGGAACATAGTGAGAAAAGCCTTTTACTGGTTTACACTATTGAAGGTGAAAGAGATGCAAGAAGAGACTTATAAAGATGCACATGGAGTCGTGAAGGGAACCAGAAACAGACACAAAAATACCACCAAGAGATGCAACAAAGCACAAAAAGATGTCAAGTGACAACAGAAAGACGCAAAACAAGCAGGAGATGCAACATGACGACAACAGGAAGAAGTAGAGCGACACGAAGCATCAGAACCAGGTTAGGAGCTGTTATATAAGGGCACAGTGAGATCTTGTAGTAGTCGACAGGACTGGATAATGAGACTAAAATACTGTGTGGGTAAAAATAAAGTGCAGGGAGACGTCGGTCACTGTTCAGGGGGGCGATCAGCTGGTGACGGCCGGGAGACGAGCGCACGTCGCTGGGATGCTTTCACCGGGCGACTGGGTGCAGAGGAGGGGCTCGGCCTCGAAATAGCCTCCAGCTCAGACCCCCAGCAACAAGCCCGCTGTTTACATGCAAACAACTTGTGTGACCTTTACTTTACCTTTACACACACACACACACACACACACACACACACACAGCAACCCTCCTCAACCTCAATGTGCTGATCCCTCTGCAGACGTCCTGACAGCTGCAGCGTCACACGTATACATGGCAACAGAACAAGTGCACACACACACAAACACACACACACACACACACACACACACACAAACAAATTCAGTGCAGTCCTCCTCCTCAACTGCAGCAGAAGTGTGACAGTCACCCTGCAGGCGTCTTTAACAGCTGCCTGAGTTCTGAGCCGTAAATAAACATGGCAAGACAAGATAGGCACACACACACACACACACACACACACACACACACACACACACATGCACGCACACACACGCACGCACACATGCACACACACACAGGTAGTTGTCAGGTGATGGTGTCGAGGTCAAAGGTCAGCAGTGGCTCCAGAGGGGTGGAGGGACTCACTACCTCCTCCGCTCATCCTCCTGTTCTTCACTACCAACCTTTCCTTCATTCCTTCTCTCAGTTCTCCACCTGCCTCCATCAGCTTTAATCTCACCTGCCCTCCTTCCTCCCCTCTGTCCTTCCCTTACTCCTTCCTTCCTTGCACTCTTCTCTCCTCAGGGATCCGTCTCGCTCGTTTTTTTTTTTTTAATCTCTTCCCTCGATCGCAGACATCCAGTCCTGCCAAATCTCTGTGTTCCTGGTTGGTTAGATAAGAGACTCAGTTAGCCAGCAGCCCCGCCTCCTCCTGAACAACACCAGCTTTAATCTCCTCCGCCATCTTTCAACCCCCCCTCGGTCCTTCCATCACACCGCTGACAGCCGTCTGCTTCCAGAGCCGAGGAGCAGCCGGCCCACGTTGAGATGATCGTTATTGGAGGAGACGGACGCAACGATATCTCTGACAGCCATGGACGGTGTAGAGCGAGCGCCGAGGGTCTGGTCATCATGAGAAACTACCACAAAGAGACGAGAAACTGCCACAAAGAGACGACAAACTGCTACAAAGACACGAGAAACTACCACAAAGAGACGACAAACTGCCACAAAGACACGAGAAACTACCACAAAGAGACGACAAACTGCCACAAAGACACGAGAAACTACCACAAAGAAGATGGAAAATGACTACAAAGAGACGAAATGCCAAAGAATATAAATAAACAGTCAAACAGCAACAAAGAAACATGAAATGACTACAAGTAGACTCTGAACAACCACAGAAACACAACACAACTACAAAGATGCCAGATGATGACAAATTAGACGTAAGACGACTACAGAGAGCTGCAAGATTACCCCGAGACTGAAAACACCCACAAACTGACACAGAACTACAGCAGAGACACAAAAATACACAAGAAGTAAAGTGAGAACCAAGAGACACAAAATAACCAACAAACAACCACAAAGATACACCACAAAAAGACACAAGAAAGACTGAACGAGACACTAAAGAGACTGAGACAAGACGGACGCGTCTCTCGGTCCGGTCTTGTTGCGTCTCTCGGTCTTGTTGCGTCTCTCTTGTTGCGTCTCTCGGTCTTGTTGCGTCTCTCGGTCTTGTTGCGTCTCTCGGTCTTGTTGCGTCTCACGGTCTTGTTGCGTCTCTCGGTCTTGTTGCGTCTCTCTTGTTGCGTCTCTCGGTCTTGTTGCGTCTCTCGGTCTTGTTGCGTCTCTCTTGTTGCGTCTCTCGGTCTTGTTGCGTCTCTCTTGTTGCGTCTCTCTGTCTTTTTGCATCTCTCTTGTTGCGTGTCTCTGTCTTTTTGCATCTCTCTTGTTGCGTCTCTCGGTCTTGTTGCGTCTCTCTTGTTGCGTCTCTCGGTCTTGTTGCGTCTCTCTTTGTTGCGTCTCTCGGTCTTGTTGCGTCTCTCTTGTTGCGTCTCTCGGTCTTGTTGTGTCTCTCGGTCTTGTTGCGTCTCTCTTGTTGCGTCTCTCTGTCTTTTTGCATCTCTCTTGTTGCGTCTCTCTTGTTGCGTCTCTCTTGTTGCGTCTCTCTTGTTGCGTCTCTCTTGTTGCGTCTCTCGGTCTTGTTGCGTCTCTCTTGTTGCGTCTCTCTGTCTTTTTGCATCTCTCTTGTTGCGTCTCTCTTGTTGCGTCTCTCTTGTTGCGTCTCTCTTGTTGCGTCTCTCGGTCTTGTTGCGTCTCACGGTCTTGTTGCGTCTCTCGGTCTTGTTGCGTCTCTCTTGTTGCGTCTCTCGGTCTTGTTGCGTCTCTCGGTCTTGTTGCGTCTCTCTTGTTGCGTCTCTCGGTCTTGTTGCGTCTCTCTTGTTGCGTCTCTCTGTCTTTTTGCATCTCTCTTGTTGCGTCTCTCTGTCTTTTTGCATCTCTCTTGTTGCGTCTCTCGGTCTTGTTGCGTCTGTTGCGTCTCTCGGTCTTGTTGCGTCTCTCGGTCCTGTTGCGTCTCTCTTGTTGCGTCTCTCGGTCTTGTTGCGTCTCTCTTGTTGCGTCTCTCGGTCTTGTTGCGTCTCTCTTGTTGCGTCTCTCGGTCTTGTTGCGTCTCTCGGTCTTGTTGCGTCTCTCTTGTTGCGTCTCTCGGTCTTGTTGCGTCTCTCTTGTTGTGTCTCTCGGTCTTGTTGCGTCTCTCTTGTTGCGTCTCTCTGTCTTGTTGCGTCTCTCTTGGTGCGTCACTCGGTCTTGTTGCGTCTCTCGGTCTTGTTGCGTCTCACGGTCTTGTTGCGTCTCTCGGTCTTGTTGCGTCTCTCTTGTTGCGTCTCTCGGTCTTGTTGCGTCTCTCGGTCTTGTTGCGTCTCTCGGTCTTGTTGCGTCTCTCGGTCTTGTTGCGTCTCTCTTGTTGCGTCTCTCGGTCTTGTTGCGTCTCTCGGTCTTGTTGCGTCTCTCTTGTTGCGTCTCTCTGTCTTTTTGCATCTCTCTTGTTGCGTGTCTCTGTCTTTTTGCATCTCTCTTGTTGCGTCTCTCTTGTTGCGTCTCTCGGTCTTGTTGCGTCTCTCTTGTTGCGTCTCTCGGTCTTGTTGCGTCTCTCTTGTTGTGTCTCTCGGTCTTGTTGCGTCTCTCTTGTTGCGTCTCTCTGTCTTTTTGCATCTCTCTTGTTGCGTGTCTCGGTCTTGTTGCGTCTGTTGCGTCTCTCGGTCTTGTTGCGTCTCTCGGTCTTGTTGCGTCTCTCTTGTTGCGTCTCTCGGTCTTGTTGCGTCTCTCTTGTTGCGTCTCTCGGTCTTGTTGCGTCTCTCGGTCTTGTTGCGTCTCTCTTGTTGCGTCTCTCGGTCTTGTTGCGTCTCTCTTGTTGCGTCTCTCGGTCTTGTTGCGTCTCTCTTGTTGTGTCTCTCGGTCTTGTTGCGTCTCTCTTGTTGCGTCTCTCGGTCTTGTTGCGTCTCTCGGTCTTGTTGCGTCTCACGGTCTTGTTGCGTCTCTCGGTCTTGTTGCGTCTCTCTTGTTGCGTCTCTCGGTCTTGTTGCGTCTCTCGGTCTTGTTGCGTCTCACGGTCTTGTTGCGTCTCTCGGTCTTGTTGCGTCTCTCTTGTTGCGTCTCTCGGTCTTGTTGCGTCTCTCGGTCTTGTTGCGTCTCTCTTGTTGCGTCTCTCTGTCTTTTTGCATCTCTCTTGTTGCGTGTCTCTGTCTTTTTGCATCTCTCTTGTTGCGTCTCTCTTGTTGCGTCTCTCGGTCTTGTTGCGTCTCTCTTGTTGCGTCTCTCGGTCTTGTTGCGTCTCTCTTGTTGTGTCTCTCGGTCTTGTTGCGTCTCTCTTGTTGCGTCTCTCTGTCTTTTTGCATCTCTCTTGTTGCGTGTCTCGGTCTTGTTGCGTCTGTTGCGTCTCTCGGTCTTGTTGCGTCTCTCGGTCTTGTTGCGTCTCTCTTGTTGCGTCTCTCTGTCTTTTTGCATCTCTCTTGTTGCGTCTCTCGGTCTTGTTGCGTCTGTTGCGTCTGTTGCGTCTCTCGGTCTTGTTGCGTCTCTCTTGTTGCGTCTCTCGGTCTTGTTGCGTCTCTCTTGTTGCGTCTCTCGGTCTTGTTGCGTCTCTCTTGTTGTGTCTCTCGGTCTTGTTGCGTCTCTCTTGTTGCGTCTCTCGGTCTTGTTGCGTCTCTCGGTCTTGTTGCGTCTCTCTTGTTGCGTCTCTCGGTCTTGTTGCGTCTCTCGATCTTGTTGGGCTCGTTGTCTCCTGATCTGTCTCTGGCTGCCCGTTTAGTCTTTGACGAGGATTTGTTGATTGGATCGACGGCAGAGTCGGTTTAGACGAGACGTTTCTTTCTTTCTTGCAGTCTGGTGAAGTGTGACGCGGGCAGATAAAGTCTGAGAGGAAACCGTCAGCTTCACCTCGTGGAGGCTGAAGTGAAGCGTCAGTTTGTTTGACTCACTCCATTTTCTCCCCTCGCTCGCTCGCTCTCTCTCTTTTTTCCCTCCAAACTTTGTGGCCTACTTTTTCGGGCGCTTTGAAAAATTGTCTTTGGCGAGGGTTGGATGAAAGTTGTCGGGGGAGACGGGGGAGGCGGGGGAGTGCTGGGCAGAGGAAGCGAGTGAAGGCTTGCCCCTTTATCTTCCTGCCCAGGCCTCCATCATGTCTGACTCTCCCTCCCTGTTTTCTATCTGCTCCTCTCTCATGTTGTGAGATTACTCATCGGCACAAATTCTTACATCTCGAGTAGAAAAAAAAAACAAGCAGCTCAGTTTTCTGTGACAGACGGCTGAGAAAATGTGATGAAACAGTCCGAGCGCTAACCGTCTCTTTGATGCCGCTTCAGATCGTGTGGTGGATTTTCAGACGCAGAAAACTGAAAATTTTAAAAATAGTTCTGGAGGTTTTTAAGAGCGACTGATGCCCGGACGGACCGGAGCACAAGTACTGCAGTAGTCTGATCCTCGTCTGTGTTTTAAATGTGATGTTTTCACTCCTTTACATCCCGTTGGCTGGTTTAATCATTATGTTTTAATCAACAGATCTGTCGACTTTTAAATCAAAACCACCTCGGCTGCTCAGAGTCCTGGTGACAGATTCAGACCTCCTGGAGGAATAAACACCAGATTCTGCTCTGAGCTCAGAGATGACTGTGACTTTATCCTGGTTCATCTTCAGGAGAGAGTGAGAAGAAGAAACCGAGTGATGCACGACAAACACAAATGTTCCCCGACGAGCTGATGTGTTCAAGTTTTATTCACCTTAAATTTGATCTTGTTTGCTGACTTCACACACAGATGCTTCCAAATCACTTCCCTGGTTTATTACTTATTAACTGTTTTAAACCAAGAGGCCGCCTGTCATTTCTCTTCACCTCGAGTCCTGTTTCACGTTGTGCTTCGGTGGACTGCAGACTGTGACCCGAGATCAGAGTCCTGCCACGTGTACGACATCAAAATCAGATGTTTTTAAGCCAAGACGTGCTGTTTTCAGAATGTAACCACTGCGAGGAGAAACTCAAACATAAAGACATTTAAAGTTGCAGCTCGTCTGGGATTTGCAGAAACGAAACACTGATTCTGGAGTTTAGGTGGTTAAAATGAGTCAGTTACAGTATTTTACTGTGTGTTCTGGACCAGAGTGGAAAGTCTCACCCGCATTTACATCACACTGAACCTGATGTAAATACGAAGTCGTGTGTGTGTGTGTGTGTGTGTGTGTGTGTGTGTGTGTGTGTGAGGTCACACAGGTCAGGCTGCCTCAGCAGAATGGAGGCAGACGTGTAAATCTTTCGCCTCATTAGCTCCATGTTGTCAGGCGATGATGGAGTCGCTCCCTCTTCATGTTTCACAACGACGCAGCAACATCCCAACATGCTGACACGCAGCCCCCCGATCAGTCTACCAATGAATCAATCAATAAGTCGGACAGCAAACCAAACGAGCCGCAGATCAGCCGACTCTGACAGAAACTCGACTGATGGAGAGAGGCGACCAAACAGGTCGACATGGAGGACGTGTTTTAATTCAAACCTGGCGTGTCGGCTGCGCCGGGGTTCTCTCTGATCACTGGACAGAAGTGAAGGATCATGGGAGCTGTGACTCGGACAAGGTAATGTTTTAACGTTTTCTTCACATTGTGTTTTGTTTCCTCCAGTGACGTACAGACACTTTTGTGTTTAAATGTTACTGGAAACAAACTCCAGTCGTATCAGATGTTCTGATGTGGAGTTCTCACATGTTCCATCTTTAGAAAGAGCTGCGACATAGTTAATGTTGTTGGCATCACGTCTGTCTTTCTCTGACAAGTCAACACAAAGAGATATTTGGATTCAGATCCTCCCTCACATGTTTGTTGCTGACGGCGTGTCACTTTGTTAAATGTGCCTCGTCATGCTGCAGCTCGCTCTGCTCCCTCTTCCTGTTTTGGTCGCTGCTGCTCGGCTGAGCAGACGACCGTTTTTACTACAGGAAGTGAGGCAGGAGTGTTTCTGTGTCGGGTGAAACCGCAGTGTGTCAGAGAGCTGAGTTCACCGCGGCCGAGGAGGAAGCGGCCGTTGGGTTTGTTTTTATCGCCTCGTGTCCTCTGACGTCCCTCAGAGCAGAACTCACAGAACAAAGAAGATATTCTGTACAGCGTCACTGGGGCAAAACGTACAAACATATAAAGGGGATGCAGACAGAACACAACAATGACCATCAGATATCAGTTCAACCACAGAGCGTCACTTCTTCATCCTTCCCTGGGCAGCAGCAGCACAACAAGCTAATCCACTGATTGTGATGAAATGTAGTGATGTTGGTTTGACTCAGCGGCAGGAACCGGGACGTGATCGCGACACGTTCCCGACATGCTCACGTGTGAAAAGATGTTTCTGGAACTGACGGACCTGCTACTGGATGGATTTATCCTCCGGCCCGGATGTCGCCGAGGTCTGATGGTTGAAACTGTAACTGTAACCACAGGTCAGAGGTCACCAGCAGCAGAGGGAGGGGTCATGTCTCTCTGACTCTTATTATTATTATCAGTATTAAACGTGTCGTCTTACATCTGACATCCTGTCATTCTCAGTCTTTGGTGATATTTAGGATGTTTACTGTCTTTGAAACTCACCGACTGTCTGACCTGTCACACATTCTGCCTGAGGGTAATAAAAACTCATTTGATAAACACAAAATGCAGATTTGATCTGAGTCCAGTGTTTGTATTGTCGTGTCACACTAAACAGCTTCGGCCTCTTTGTTTCCATGCTGACGAGGAAGTGAGAGCCGTAGTAAAGAAGTGAGAGTGTTTCTGAGGTGAGTCAATGACCTCAGTTCAGGTTCAACGGTTGCAGGGTTTTCCCGCCGTTTGTCGCCTGCAGATCACAGTGTGGTCGAGACGTGTTACACACTCCTGTACAGTCAGAACCACAGAGAGCTCGGTGGACTCACAACAACATGCAGCCACTCGGCTTCAGCCTCCACAACAACATGAAGGAGGGAGTTCAACATGAAGAACGTCACGCTGGTGATTTATCTACTTTAAGGAGCAGTGGAGATAAAAACATACATTTTGTCCTGAGTGTTGCGCTGGATGAAAGGCCCGGTTCTTACAATCTGAAGGGTTCAAAGAGAGAAAATATGAAAATCGAGGCGGCAGGCTGCAGGTTCTGAACGCTCACCGAACACTGTAGAGCTGCTCCTGTACATCAGCAGCTCACAGAACCAGAACCAGAACCAGCTCAATATGAGCAGACTAACTGCGATGTTCATCTTGTTCAGAACCTTTTCTGACCCAGTTGGCTCCATGTTGGTTCTGGTGACGTGCTGATGAGACGATGCAGTTCAGACCGGATCAGTACTTTATCGTCTCTCTTCACTACCAGACAAAGGTTTGAGGGGGACGGGAAGGGGCGGGGCTTCAGCTTTCTGTATGTTCTGAATGTTACTTCCCACCTTCGGTTACATCCATGGTGGTCTTTGGTCGCCTGTGGTCACATGTGAAAGCTACGCTAACTAGCTGATGAAGAAAGTGCGTGGTGGAAGTAAAGTAGGTCAGTCAGGAAGATGTGGCACAGGAAGCAGCTCAGAGCTTCAGTCGGGTTCATGTGATGCTCGCAGTCGTCTCCTCGCTGTTCGCCTCCTCTGACCTTCAGTCAGATGGCGATGATGATGTTTGTGGTCAGACCGGCTCCACAGTTGAGAGGAGGAACAACCTGATCTCCCTCCTGCGGCTTTCAGAGCCTCGCTGTCGGCCAGCGAGGGGCTGATGGAGAGTGGGGTTGTGGGTAATCTTATAGCTGACCAGAGAGAACAGCACCGTCACAGCATTTCTACTGTGCGATGGCGGGTCTCTGCAGAAACGTGCTCTGTGGGAAGGTGTTGGAAGAATTTTTTAAGAATCCTGATCAGGATTTTATTCTCCTCCTTCTTCACAGTCAGCTGGTGTCTGATCCTTGTTAACATCTGAACCGTGTTAACCTCCATCTTCACTCCCAATGCCACAACTTCCCTCGTCCTGATGACGGAGCAGCACACCGGGCTGATACCTGCTCCTTCATTTACTCTGCAGAAGAGTTGATTTTCTTTTCTAACCTGACTAATCCCTGTCAGGACGTGCCTCCGCCTCCTCATGAGCCCCATTCGGACTGGATTAGTGTTCCAGCAAGGAGGCGGGGAACTGTGATCGTCACCGGAGCATGTCTGTAATTTTAGAGTTGTGTAAATCTGCCATGTTAATAGTTTTTACAGACTGTGCAGGCCATAAAGACTCCTGCCTGCTTTACCTTCTGTGAAATGCGCCATGAAAAAAAAAACGAAGTAGAAGTAGTTCAGTAGTGAGCTGCTGCTGAGTGTCAGCTGCATCCAGGAAACAGTGTCTGCACCGAAGCAGCTCACGTGAAACTGAAATGAAACGAGGTGAGAAACGACGTACATCAGTGAAACAAGACGTGGCTCAGGAACAGAATCAGCGCTGGAGAAATGAAACCTGACGTCATGTTGCAGCTGCTAATGCTGCAAGTCTCATTCAGAACTATTGATTCAGAATATTAAAACAAGTTTAACGTGTTCTGGATGTTTCCACAGGACACATTCTGTCTGGTCTGCTGGTAATGTTGTGGAGCTAATTGCAGATTATTACTTGTGTTTAAAAAAACGTGCGTGTAGACGCAAATTTGGTGAAATGATGAACCTCAGATCCTGTAGGGCCGATGTGCTGGATTATGAGCTATGGCCGCTGAAGGACCCACATAGCAGAGGCAGGGCGGGACGGGCCCAGACTTACCGGACTAGTTTTGTGGCTAAATACTTCACACAATGGAGATTTCTTGTCGTCTAACTTCACCTGTAATCGTAGGTGCTTTCGTTGGGTCTGATGCCTCCTCAGAATTAAAGACGGATCCTGAAACGCTAAAGTAATTCCTGGCTCAAAGCTGACCCGCTGAGCAGAACCATCTCTGAAACACATCCAGAGGAGAAGCTTAGATGAGGAGTGAACTTCAGTTACAGACGTCTGAACAACGTCTTGTGGTTGAAAATCAATTTTTTTATGACTGAATTTACTTCATGCACCAAAAGCTACAATGAGGATTTAAATCTCTTAATTTAGAATCACAAGAAGATCTTTAGGTCAAAGACGTCTAACACTAGATTGTAAAACATGAAGAAAACATTTGTTCTGATTCTCCACTGAATGTCTCTTCAACAGCGTCAAAGTTGTTGATTTGATGTCTTCTGGATGTGTCCGTGTGACGCAGCGAGACTCCAGGGACGACTCTGCTTGACAGGAAATGATTTAACAAAGCTGTTAACTGATAATTTATGATTGGATGACTCAGTGATCATCGTTCACAGCTAGCGCATGAACACGCTCGCGACCCTGAGAACGACCCACTTAGCGTCGTCCTGCCTCCATGCGTTCAGCCTCTGCGCCCCCCGACACCAATGAAGGTTCACACCACGCTTCACACAGCAGCGAGTGTGTGAGTGTGAGAGAGAGGATGGAAAGTTGAAGGTGATGTTAGAAGTTAACGTGAGTAATATGACACCTGCGCTGATAGTGTGACTTCAGCATCCCTCCTGCAGCCTCAGCAACTCAGGAGTAAAGCTGCTGTTTCCTTCTGCAGCGACGCCACAGAAAGATTTATAGACGAGACGTGAGGGAGAACAAGAGGCGATGATGCTCAGACATGTTGAGCTCCAGCTTCATCATTCATCGTGAACCCAAACGGACCGGACCGGACCGGCCCGGCCCGGCTCTCGCTTGTTGTTTTCCTGCTCTAGTGGCCGAAGACGCTCAGACGAGGGATGTTAGTTAATTGCTCTTATCATCGAGCTTCAAACAGAGTTCTCATTCTCCTGTGAGAACAGCTTGTTTATTCAATTATGGAAAAAAAGAGTTTGCATTAATATTGTACATATTAAAATTCTGTAAAATTTCTCCTTCAGAACTGCAACAAGAACCCTGCATGAAGAATTTCTGAACATGAGCGTCTCTGTTTCACACCGCAGCTCGTTTAAAGATCAGACCGGTCCAACACCGGTCCGATCTTTAAACGGGGAGCTGTGAGGACCATCAGCTGTGGTGTTGACTGTTTGAATGTGTTGATACAGTAAGAATATGACTCGCAGCAGAAAGCTGATTGGTCCTCCTCAGCGTGTGATGATGTCATCACCCTGAGGGCCCGGTGCTGTTGGATTTTTCAGTCCGTCTCTGTGTTCCTCATTCAGATTGAGGAGTGAATTGGAAACACCTGATGAAACTCTGATGTAAACGCGGCTGAACGTTCTGCTCCGGGCTGCTGGAGGCGGCTCTGGCAGAACTACACAGCCTCCATGTCTCATCTGACACGTTTCACCAAAATAAAGCCTGTTTGATGCCGACATGCTTCACAGGACAAATCCAGCGTGACTCTGTGTTTTCTCATTTGATATATTCTCCATCCCTTTAATGTTCCTTCTGAGTAAAGATCGTCTTAATCAGTTTAGTCAAAGATTTCGGCTCACTGGTCTGTAAATCCATCACGTGAGAGCAGCCAGTTGCATCACAACATTAATGTCAGGATGTAAATATTTTTTTAAAGGATTTTGTTAAAATAAAATCTCAGAATATGTGATGAAAGTTAAACCAGGACTAGAAAATAATCTGAGTGTAGGAATGAAGAGGTGTTCATGAAGCTTCGGACTCACAGACAACAAGTTTCTGTCAATAAAACACTGATTTTAGGTTTAGGTTTAGGTTTCGGGAAGTTCTTCAGGTTTTACTGAATATTCAAAATGTATATTTAAACTTGCCACTTCTAAGAATATTTTGCAGAATATTTTTCATCTCCCACTGAACGCTTGTTATGAGATGTGGACATGCAGGAAAGGACAAAGTTTTGTGAGTCAGGTTGTTGTGTAACATAAAGACATTGTTAGTGTTGTGAGTCGGTCTGTTGATCAGCAGGCGGCTGGTATCACCATCACTGAGAGCAAACAAAGCCGGCTCAGCGAAGTCACGACTCTTCTCTGTTCTGGTGCCTCAGTGGTGAAACAAAGTCCCGGCCAACGTCAGGATGGAAGAGTTATTCTCTGTCTTCCACAAAAGACTCGTGTCGCTGTCGTGGTTTCTCTCTTGTGACAAAAGTACTTATTGTAGGTTTCTTTGGAGAAAAGCATCTGCTAAAGGCCCAAAATGTAAATGTAAATGTAAATGTGAATGTGAGCAGCGGTACTTTCCCCTTTAAACACACAGCTGAGGCCAAGCAGACACACCGAGCTTCAGCCACTCAGTCTCAGCGAGCAGAGGAGGATCAGCAGCAGTCGGCCGGTCAGGAAGGACAGCTGCAGCTGAAGAGGGCGCTGTGTTTACTGGGGAAACTGCAGGATGTCATCCACAGTGGACACACAATACAATTCTCTGTATTGTTCACACACTGTTTACTTTTGCTCCCGAACAATTAAGTTACATCTAATCTCATCTCAGGCTTTAGGAAAAGATCAAACGTATTAAAATGAAGTTTAACCGGTTCAGTCTTTCATTGTTTCTGCCCGTGTTGTCTTGGGTTGCAGTGTGTTTTCCCTCCTCCGCCTCTGTTATGTTGAGAGAAATCGGAAACAGAGCATCCAATGTGCTTCTGGTGATGAAGGAGTGAAGTCATCCAGCGGAGGACGGCAGGTTCACAGCTGCTTCACCGCAGGAAGCTACGAACGAGAAGACGTGACTTTCCTCTGCTCTGTTTGCTCTCTCTCCAGCCGAGCAACAACACAGTTACTCACCCAGAAAGAGACGGCAGGGGAGAGAAGGGGGAGACAAACTGTTTCTCATCTTCTGCAGCTGCACTTTCAATCAGTTCCTCTTCCCTCCCTCCATCCTCACACCTTCAGTCCTCACGTGCTTCCTTTTCTTCTTCCCTGCTTCCTCGTCTTCATCGCTCCTTCATTTTTATTCCTTCCCCTTTGCTCACGTCTCCTCACTATGTTTACCTCCCTTTGTCCTGCATCGTCTCCTTCCTACTTATGTGTTTGGTAAGTGGGGACATTTTGGCCGGTCCTTCAAAGGCCTGTATGTGTGCGTGTGTGTGTTTGTTCAGATGCAGGGTGACGGCGGACATGAAAGGCCGGCTGGACGCCTCAATGAACCCACGACACCGACCTGCAAGTATCACCTTCTGACATCCAGCAGTGTGTGTGTGTGTGTGTGTGTGTGTGTGTGTGTGTGTGTGTGTGTGTGTGTGTGTGTGTGTAGCAGCAGGTGGTATGTGGGTCACATTCCCAGAGTAAAAAAAAAAGTTCACAGTTTAGTGTGAGGTCGGTGTTTTGTTTTGTTTTTTTTTAAAATTGTGTCGTGGTGCGTTCAAGGCCGTGCTGCAGGACGCAGCGGTCTGGGATCCAATCAGATAGAAATTCTAAGTGATAATAACTTTATTTTTATTACACCTTTCAAAAACAAAGGTACAAAATGCTTTTCAATAGAAAAAAAATTATAGAATGACGATAATAAAGATCAATTAAGAAGAAGAGATTTAAGGAGGACAACAGTCTGACAGCGAACGCCAGTCAAGCATCAGTTTGATATTGTACTTTTTGTCTGACAGCTGCGAAATGCGTGAGAGCTCTTCCTTCAGTTACTGAAGGATCTGATGACTTCTTCCTCTACAAACTAATGTAATAATCAAATGAAAAGCCAAAACATAAATGAATAAAGTTGCTGCCCAGTAAACAGCTCAGCAGCTGCAGTCAGAGTCGTTATTGTTCTCACTGATTAATCTGCAGACATGAGGCAGTAAAACTGAGAGAAACTGCTCACAGAGGACGAGGATGTTAATGAACGAGCGGTCGGCGAAGGTGAACATCTGCTAACAGCCGACGAGACACCATAGACGGAGGGAGGCTCAATTTAGTAGAGGAGACAAAAGACCTCATACTCTGTCCAGTATGTAGAAGCAGAAGTTCATATACAGCTTGTTTCCTCCAGCACAGTAACAGAGTTCAGGCTCTGACATGGACTCAGAGTATCAGAGTAAAAAGTCTCCCTCTGAAGGACATTTGTGCTCAAAGCTAACTGAAGCTCACGTCATATTAATAGAATTCAAAGACTATTAAAGTTAAAGGTAGAATCAGTAGGATTTGTCCCAGCTGTTCCTGAACGCACCACACAGACAGTTGATTGTTGAGTCTCATTCCCAGGACGTCAAATAGACACATGTTGGGTTGGTAAAGCGTCCCGAGCAGCAACAAAGAGAGAAAATCAGAAACTCTCTGCAGATACGAGACACTAACACGCCTTTTCTCCACATTCCAGCCTCCCTCTCTGTCTGTTTACGGCTTCTTACGGCTTTTACGTCTTTGTCTCGTCTCGCTGCGTCTGATTGGTCCACATCAGTCTGCTGATGTTGGGAAATAACAAGAATCCAGAATTCAGCTCAGATGCATCAAACTAAAGTAACGAGGCTGTTCTGAAGCTGAGAGGAGGAGAAAGTTCAGGTGTATTTGTACTTAGTTACTTCCTGCCTCTGTGTGTTCACATTGTTTCAGATTAATATTTAAAGGTTTCCAGAGATTTAGTGAAATAAATGTCGAATGGTCAAAATCAATCTTGAGCCAAACCTACTGGATCCTACACTTCCCATGATGCAACTGTACAACTCTGGAGCCAGTATTGATTACTTGGGTTTATTGTTGCATTTGATTAGATTCATTTTAGTGCTCCTCATCATAAATGTGTGAAGTGATCTGCTGCCTCAGAGTCCGGCCGGGTCCAGCCGGTGATGGTGGGAGCGGTGTGACTGGTGGAGGAGGTGGAGGAGGAGGTGAGGATGGAGGGGTTCAGTGGCGTCCTCTGGCTGTCCTGCTGTTCATCAAAATGAAACGAGCTCATAAATCCCAACGACAGGAAGTAGGCTCCGCGGCGTTTCGAGGCACAAACAGCTCGAGTTTAAACGGCGGAGGATTTAAGCGAGGAGCGTGATTGGTCGGCGCTGTGGGAGCGCTCAGACGCTGGCAGGTTTACGAGGCCGGCTGCTGCAGCCTTCTGTTGGAGGTCCAGAGAGCAGACCATCGTCGGCGTGATTGACGCTGCCGGAGTTTGGACTGGAAGAGCTGCAGTTCACCTTGACTTCAGGAGGGAGTCACTTCCTGTGTCACAGTGTAAGTGGACCCCACTGGCTCCGGTCTGAACACTTTGGTCTGTTAGTGCCTGTGTTCTGTTCTGGTAGAGTTCTATCACACGTCTGTTGGTCGTGAGCTGGATCAAACTACATCCAGTCTCCGGATGGCCCTGGGAATATATCCTCACTTTCTTTAACATTGTTAGATTCTTAATTTCTCAGGGATAAAAAAAATCAGACTTCTGGTGTATTTCTTGTGCTGGGACCGATGGCCCAAGTCCAAATCGGTCCCTGCAGACTCTCTTTGAGTGGCTCTTAAATATAGATTCACCGACACGCTTCAGGACGAGGTCGTCATCTCTGGCACACACAGGAGCAAAGACATAAAATCACCTATCTCTGCAGATTTCTATTTCTTATTCTGTCTATACATTGTTTATTTCACTAATTATATTTGCATATAATTGTTTTTATCGTGTTGTCCAGACAGCATAGACTCTTTTTCTACTTGTATGTTGGAAATAATGTCCCTTCCTGGATGAAGCAGCTGTAATTTCACAGTAAGCCTGTGAGATGGAAATCCTTAATTAATCAAATAAAACTCACTCCTAGCTTTTACCATTTTTAATCTGATTGGGTCCACAGTAACTGAAATTACACAAGACTGAATCAAAGCCAAGCAACATGTTTTATTAACTTCTTAACTTTAATTTCATCGTGTGTGCACAAAAATAAACACTAGACAGTTTATTGATTACACTCAGAAAATGACAGGCGGACTCAACATGGCGGTCCGACCACATGAACGTGCAGAAGCTCGCGGTCCGGTCCGGTCCGGCTCCAACAGAGCCGCTCATTGATCCACAACGCTGGCGTCCATCTCTGTGTTCACATAAAGACGTTTTATCTGTCAGATATTTGTATTAAACAGTGTTTAAACACGGATGTCAACAATACTTTAAATTGAAATCGTCTTTATCATCTTTAAATGTCTTCAGCACATCTGTGAGACTTCACTCTGTTTCAGGACTGGAAAAAAGCAAAGGCTCATGGGAGATCTCCAGCCAGACGGAGCCAAGTGAGCGTTTGGACGAGTTCCACGCTGCTCGCCACTGAGACCTTTTCTGCCCACACGACGCGGCGGCCATCTTGTTTTTCCTTTGTGGAGAGACACTGAAGAGCGTCCAGCTCACAGGAAGGCTCAGAGGTCAGAGGTCAGATAACTCCAGACAAGAGATTCATTTTTCACCTCTCAGGTTATTTGCCAAGACGATAAATACAGCCGGAGGAGGAGAGGAGGACTTTATATCCTCAGGAGGAGGAGAGGAGGACTTTATATCATCAGGAGGAGGAGAGGAGGACTTTATATCATCAGGAGGAGGAGAGGAGGACTTTATATCCTCAGGAGGAGGAGAGGAGGACTTTATATTATCAGGAGGAGGAGAGGAGGACTTTATATCATCAGGAGGAGGAGAGGAGGACTTTATATCATCAGGAGGAGGAGAGGAGGACTTTATATCCTCAGGAGGAGGAGAGGAGGACTTTATATCCTCAGGAGGAGGAGAGGAGGACTTTATATCATCAGGAGGAGGAGAGGAGGACTTTATATCATCATCAGGAGGAGGAGAGGAGGACTTTATATCATCAGGAGGAGGAGAGGAGGACTTTATATCATCATCAGGAGGAAGAGAGGAGGACTTTCTATCATCAGGAGGAGGAGAGGAGGACTTTATATCATCAGGAGGAGGAGAGGATGAGGAGGCGCTCTGTTGCTCCTGCCATCTCTGATGAACACAAACAGCTGCCCGCCGCTCGCCAGCCGCCGTCGGGTCGATGCAGAATCAGCCGGCCGGTCCAGATCAGCGGCGTTGTCATGGGGACCACATTGATCGAGGTGGTCGCTCTTTTTTTGTTCTTGTTTGTTCTGCGGCTGGAAACATGCAGAGACGTCGATACTGACTCCAGGTCTGTTTGTAGCCTTTTCCAGATGAATCATTTCTAATCGTGGACGTGTGACTCTGATCAGCTGAGCCGCTCACACACACGTGACGGCCTGAGGTCGATAATTCAGCTCTGATCTGACGATGATAATAACACCTGGCTGCTGTTCAGTCCCTACAGCAGGTGTCCTCTGATTATTAAAGGGTCATTTCACATGTTTAAGGGTGTTTACAGGTCTTTTCTCCTGTCACTCCGCCTCCTGTTCGTGATGTGGGTCAAAGGTTGCCGTCTCGGCTGCCCTCTGAACGACCTCGTCAGTACGCAGCCTGTCAGACACCGCTGAGCCTCCCAGACAGCCCTCCTCCTCCCCTCCTCCCCTCCTCCCCTCCTCTTCGTCCCCTCCTCCCCCCCTCCTCGTCCCCTCGTCCCCTCCTCCTCCTCCCCTCCTCCCCTCCGCCTCGTCCCCTCGTCCCCTCGTCCCCTCCTCCTCGTCCCCTCCTCCCCTCCTCCCCTCCTCCCCCGTGCTGTCTCCTGCTCAGGCGCCGCATCGCCGTCTCGCGATTGGGTGTGATCCTGGCTGGTAACCATGGCGACGGTTACCGGGGCCAGCCAGCAGCAGAGGACTGTTGAAGGACAGAGGATGGAGAGAGGGAGGGGTGGTGATAATAACAGTGTGTGTGTGTGTGTGTGTGTGTGTGTGTGTGTGTGTGTGTGGGAGATGGGGGGGTTCACAAGGTGGAGACAGCCAGCTGTGCCCTCAGAGGTGGGCCACAGGTGTGTGTGTGTGTGTGTGTGTGTGTGTGTGTGTGTGTGTGTGTGTGTGTGTGTGAATGAGGTAATCTCAGGGGAAGAGTCGCTGCTGGTGCTGATCCGTCTTTGTTTCTGTCTCTGTGTCTGCTGGCACATCGTCTCCATCGTGACACTGAAGGTGTATTTCACGTTGCAGTGAGTCGATCCAGTTCAGGATGTCGTCTGAGACTCGAGAGGCGTTCAGGAGTTCATCGCTTCGTCGTTGAGGCGCCAAACGGCTTCACTCACTCTTGTATTTATTCTCATTCTCTCACCAAACAGGAAGCATGCGTACGTCATCTGTTCATCAGTCATCCTCAAACTGTTTACTATAAATGTCTTTAAACACACCTCCAGTCACCTGGTTTGGATTTAAAGGAGAACTGTGGTCGATTTAATCATGCAGCTTCATTGCTCAAGCTCCCCTTGACTTGCCAGTACTGAAGACGTGAACACATTTGGTCCAACCATCACAGGGCACCGTGAACGGAGCGTGTCCTCCGGTAGCTAGACCGAACTAGTCAATCCGTCGAGTGTGTGCTTAACAGGCTTGACAGGCTATTGTAAGGCTCATGGCTCATGACAGGCTGTAACATGGACATGTACATTATGAACAGAAAAACGAAAATGCTGGAATACGTTTCTATCTCTGACAGCGAGGGAGTGAGCACACGCTCGACGGATTGACTAGTTTGGTCTAGCTACCGGAAGACACGGATGTCAACAAACCGGTATGTAGCTCCTTGTACAAACACACTGTTTTAACTACTTTATTATTCATTTTGAGTCATACACGCTGCAGTGCTGTGTTGTAAGGTGTCTGCTGATGTTGCATAACTTTTGGGGTGAGATGTGGAGCATGTTAACAAGCTTAAAACACAGTGTAAAGTTCTGACCCTATGCTGTTAGCTGTCAATGCTAACGCTCCATTCACAGAGCCCTGTAATGGTTGGACCAAATGTGTTCACGTCTTCAGTACTGGCAAGTCAAGGGGAGCTTGAGCAATGAAGCTGCATGATTAAACTGACAGAAATTCTCCTTTAAAGAAAAATCATTTTATTGATAATGAATGTTGGAAGTTAACAAAGAGGAAGAAGAAGAACTGCAAACACCTTGAACTTGAAGTAATGTTTCATCACTTCAGCAGATGAAGCAGCAGGAAGTGACAGAAGCGACTCCTGGAGGAGGAGACGGGCTTCATCATCGCAGGTCAGAGCATCAGAACATCAGAACATCAGAAGATCGGAACGCTCCCTGAAAACTCAGCCTCACTGTAAATACACACTTTAACATCCTCCAACAACACAAAGCAGCTGTTGCATCATGTGACACAGACATTATGTGGAGCCGGTCAAACAAAACAAGAAGACATCTTTATAAACACATCTTGATATAATAATCTGTGTGGAAAGTGACTTCTGGTGTTTATTCCTCCAGGAGCTCGGGTTCTGTCCACAGAACGACGTATTGATTGTCTGATATTTGCATTTAAAAGGCATCAACACCACGAACACGGCAGAGAGGAGAAGATCAGTGTGTTCATGTGCTGTAAACATGTTTCTGACTCTGTAACGTAGACTCTCTTCTGGAGGCTGAGTGGCCGTCGGAGGAGCTGCAGTTCTGGGTAGTTCAGCTTCATGTCTCAGCCCGGACTGTCCCATCCCAGCCACCGTACCTCCGCCTGCAGACGCTGCTGTGTGCCTTGGCTGTCAGTCAACCGGCTTCAAACACTGGCAGTGTCGTCACACGGCCGGGTTAGATTCCTCACAGGCTGTCAGACGGCCTCTTGAGAAACACAAAATGTAAACTCTGATAACAGACTGTCAGTATTTTAATAGACGTGCTCCGACATGCTTGACAGGTCCGCGGAGATAAACGCCTTCCCGACTCTGCGCCGCCATCTGTCAGAGACGGCAGCTTCAGTGATCCACAGGAGGCAGTCGTCTCTGAGGTCCTCGTGCTAATCTCTCCTTTAAAAACTCTTCACGCCTTTCAGTCTGACGCTCGGTGACGTTATCAGTGCAGGAATCATCTGTCGGCGTCAAACTCTCAGCGATCCGTCCCGACGCTTGGCTGACATGTGATGCTGTGTTACCATGACAACCCCGGGGGTCAGATCGGGCCCACGTCTCGCCGTCCTCGCTCCCATCAAAACAAAACAAATAATAATACAATCAATGAGGTCAGAGTCTGCAGACACGCTCGCTCAGAGCCACGAGGCCGTAACTCGAGCTAACATGTAGGACGACATCATCTTCAGATCAGAGCTCAGTGGATCAGAAACACAAACTTATAACTGAGCAACACACACCTCCTGTTGCAGCTCGGATCAGTTGACGAGGCTCTCTGGGCTCACCATGAGGGTCATATCACACACACACACACACACACACACACACACCCACTCGGACTGGACACTGTGTTCTCAGTACAGCTCTGTTTGCAGGGAGTCGGCTCACACACGTCTATAAATGTCCGACTGTGGTTTCTGCTCCACTTCCAGTTTGGTGTTTTGGTTCCAACCAGAGCACTTGGATTTAAAAGTCAAGTCAGTCGTCTGCTTTTCATTCAGAGTCTCGGCTGCTGACATTCAGTCCTCATCAGACTGTACGGGTGACGTTAACAAGAACTCCGTCAGCTCACTGAACCAAAACTCTCGAACAAATGCATGACTGTAACGTTTGGTTTGCCTTCATGTGCGATAGCGTGACTTCCTCCTCCTCAAAGCTTTTATCTGCAGTCCGTCTGCAGCCGCTGCTTCTCACCGTGAAGTCAGAGTTTATCCAGCTGCAGCACCAACCTGAAGGAAGTTGAATGTCCAAATATGGTTCGTGCAGAGTTTCAGAGGCAGCGCCGGAGAAGAGACCAGGACATCTTCATGTTCGTGGCTCAGAGTTATAGAGTGAAAGTCATAAACTGTTGTTCGTCATCAGGTTATCCTTGTTTCTTTGCCTTAAACCACATGTTTGATTTACTTCTGATCTACTCGTCTTCTGCAGCGGCACCGTTCTCTGCAACATGATTGGCCGATATGTTTCCGAAGCAGACGATTGGCTTTTTGATAGGAAGCAGCAGAATATGTTTCGTATCGACCTCAGTGACCCGACTCGACAGTAAGTAAGAGTCGGTTTGATTTGTTGTTTTGGGGAAAGAGACTCTGAGCTCTGAGCTCCGTCACATCACAGATTAAACATTTACAGTGGAAAACAGAGTCGGCTCAGCAGCTCCTGACTTATTCACCACAGACTGTGATGTTCCTCCCTCGTGTCTCGTGTATCCGGCCTGGATGACAGCAAGTGTGGGAAAGAGAGGCCGTTCATCAGAGGGCGTGGTGCACACGTGTTCTGACCCATTGTGTCGCAGAGCGGGTCGATTTCACCTGGTGTCACATCCAGATTCCCTCCAGGATGACGTATTCTGTGATGAGCTGCCAGGTAGCTTTAGTTTCCCAAAGCGATCGGCTTCCTGTCCTAAAGACAGCGACCGTGACTAAACAGCCAGAAGTGTCTCTTGTTAGCAGGCTAACGCTACGTGCCAGGTGTGGCTACAGTTCCTGACCAAGATGTGAAGGTGTCGGCTGAAAGCTTTGGTTTGTCTGGACTGTCAGAGGGGAGTTCAAGCAAACTTCATCACAATGACAGTTTTTCTTAAAGGGATATTCCGGTGTATGTTTAATCCACAGTCTAACACACCGAGTAAGACCTCCCCTCGAGAGATCAAGTTTGCAGTTAGTTATGAAGTTTTAGCAACCTCAGACGAGTCGATTACCGAGTGCAGTAGAGTTCTGCAGCTCAAGGATGAAAATGTTTGATTATTAATGCATGGAAATGCAATCAAAGTTCATTTATGACTTACCTGCCAGTTTATAACAGTTATTATCGAGAGCTGTCAGGGAAAAGAACAGAATTGAGCATTTCTAACTGCACTCGGTAATCGACTCGTCAGGGCTTCCACACAACAGGAAGCTGCTGCAGGAGAGTGGTGAGCTGTGTTCACTTTACAATAGAAATCCAGCTAAGCTAGCAGACGTTTGATGCCTCGATGTGCTGGGACTCTGTTTGTACTGTTGCTGAAGTTTGGTGCTGTTCTGAAAATTATTTGTGGCTTTTTGATGGTGGTTTCTTGTTGGAGGCGATACTGCAGTGTGTTGTTATCGTGAGGTCATTTCTGAGGTTGCTAAAACTACGTAAGCTAGCGGTCTCTCGGGGGGGTCTCACTCAGTGTCACGGTGTCATTAAACTCACACCGGAATATCCCTTTAAACGTCCCGTTGCTGTTTGATCTGTGTGGTTTCAGGACGGTTCAGTCGTGGTGGCGGGAGCACAACGCTTATTGTTCTCATGTTTTTGGTGAATTGACCCTTTAAATGTGTCGGAGAACTTCCCCAGATGAAGATTCAGAGTCACAAAGCGTTCATTGTTCATGTTTCGTGACACACACATGCTGTGTGTTGATGCCCGCCCCCCCACACACACATCTGGAATCAGTTGGTTTGGCGGCCGTGTTTGTTTACAGTCGGTGAAAAATGGCCGCCGGTCTTTGATGCGCCGCGGCGGTGTGTTGACCGGTAATGTACATACACACTAACTGTGGCCTCACTGTTTGAATCATTTGATCGTGGCAGCGTTTATAAATCACAGACATGTTCAGAACCACCCACGTCTAACGTTCGCTCTCACTGCGGCGATGACGGATCGACAACACGCACAGTTCGTCAGCTGCACGTCCACATGTTCAGAGTTTCACACCACAGTCGTATCTGTACTGAACCCTGGACGATGTGTGTCTGTGAGTAGAGCTGATGATCAGTTCAGCTCCACATCCTCAGTTTGGTCCAAAGCATGTGAATTTTACATGCAGTGTTGTATAAATACTGTATGAAAAGCGACTGGTTTTGAATTTCTTTTCAACCTTGACTTTTTTTAAACATCCTTTCATCAGGAAAAAAATGCTCCCTTGGCTGCTGAGACGCTGACCAAAGTTTGAGACTGTGTTTCAACATTAGTAAGTGTGACACCACTGATTATTTTAAGGAAACCTCAGGGCAGTTTACAGCCATTTGTGTGGCGTCAACAAACAGATATTTTGGCAGGAAGTCGGGACGTCCCCAGACAATTATTTTAAGCTGAAAAAACAGTTTAGTTTTCCATCAAGTTTTTGTCTTCTTCTGTCTTTTACGTCCTTGTCATCCACATCAGTCTGCTGATCCAGAATTCACCTCAGATGCATCAAACTAAAGTAACAAGGCTGTTCTGAAGCTGTGAGGAGCGTTAGTGATCCTGCCTCAGTCAAACATACTCGTCCTTATCGTCCAGTCAGATTCGACGTGTGTGTGTGTGTGTGTGTGTGTGTGTGTGTGTGTGTGTGTGTGGTGAGTCAGTGAGGGAATAACATTCCTCAGTGTTACCACACTGATGATGAGTGCGGTTCAGACGGTCCACATGAACTCCAGCGAGCCGGCCTGCAGCGGTCAGTAACGAGGAGAGATCTCTGAATATTACAACGAGTCGTTTCAGGACGCGGTCGTGGAAAATCACAACCAATCAGAAGAAACAGCACCCCGTCCACACGCTGTCACCTTCACCTGCAGTCAGAGACGTTAAATAACCACGTTCAGCAGCAACCTGATGATGTCTCTGTACTAAACTGACCTGTCGAGGGTGTAAATCTGGTCTGAGATCAGGGTGTGATGCGTTCTCAGTGTGTTTCTGTGTTTGTTTCTCTGTTTTAAACTGTCAGTTGTTAAGCAGAATGATCATTTTAAGATGAGGGAGCAGGAAACATCTTTAGGCCTGAATCAAATGCACAGCCTCAAATCTGCGACAGTCAAACTTTGTTTTTCTGATCATCGTATTTCCTGTGTGTTCTGTCCGTGTTCAGCAGGTAATCAGGCCGTGAACGCCGCTGATGTCGGCGGACGTCATCGTGTCTCCTCTCTGCAGCTCCGTGGGGATTTTTTCTGTGTCTGAGGAGATTCTGCTCGGTAACCCGTCGCCATGGAAAAGACACCTGCGCTGTGATTGGCTGAGAGCTGCAGCTGGAGGTGTGCGGGGGTATCTTCTGTCAGACAGATGAGGTGGTCATCTGTGTTACATAATGGCCCGGTGTGTCGTTCAGGCTCGTTCAGAACCAGCTGAAACAGATGAACAGATGAAAGTTCAGCCTTCACACTGGACGAGCAGAGGTGTTGGGTTAGATCCTCACATTAACATCAGGCACTAATTCATCTGTCGACTCCTTCATCTGTGAAACACACTGACTCTGTTTGGAATTTATTTGTCAACACCACCTGAGTAAAAGATTTTCTGCCCGGTTGATTATCAGATTCACATGCAGCAATCATTTTTTTAAAAAATGCTATTTTGGCTCTGATGCAGCTTGTAATCTGCAAGGTAACTAGTTACTAAATCAAATAAATGTAGTGGAGTAAAATGTGCAATATTTGCCTCCAAAGTGCCATAAAGTGGTAGAAGCTGAAAATACTCAAAATGACATGTGGCTTCTCTCAGCCTGATGGGAGTGAAGCTGCTGTCATGACAAATGTTACTTTAATATCGTTTCAGAATCAGAAACACTTTACTGATCCCAGTGGGGGAGTAAATGTGTTGGCAGCTTAAATTAGTTACTAATAAAGTTAAAACAAGAAAAATTGCTAGAAGTTGATCTTTCTCTTAAACTCAACTGAATGATGTTCGAGCAGCTGATGCAGAAAAGAGTAAACAAGCCAACATCTTTAACTCAAACACAGAATCACAGAATTGCGCTGAAGAGAGGCTAAAATATTAGCATGTTTCCATCACGGCCAATCAGGACTGAACACTGATCGTTCACACTAAAGACAACAGCCAGATGTTAGTGGGTGTTGGTTGTTTTGTTGTGCAGTGTGAAGGGGTCTCACTTCACCTCCTCCTCCTCCTCCTCCTCCTGTCTGCAGCGTCCTCCAGGGTCGACCAGAGGAGCCTTTAATACAATCACTTCCAGCCGAGAGCCATAATTTCATTCTGCCACTCTCTGTCGGTGGGTAGATGAGAATAAACGGGGGCGCTGCACCTGGAGAATACAGAATGGATCGGAGAGTGTAGGTTAAAAATAGCCGAGGATGAGGAGGGAGGGAGGACGCGTGACTCTGTCCTCCTCCAGCAGAGAGGCCTGTGGTTTACATCTGAACCTCGAGCTGCTCTGGGAGACGAGCGGATGGTGTTTTTTTTTTCCTTGGAAGACATCGGTTTGAACCCAACGCTGGCTTCCTCGATAAGACGCTGCGGCGCTGTGGATTGAAGTCAGATGTGCGGGCGCAGTTGGCAGCGCGTCCGCCCTGATGAATAAGTGGTTTCAGTGTTTTATAACGATCAGAGGATGTGGACTGAAGTGTTCTTCGAAAGCTGAGATCTTAGCACACACACTCGAACACACAGAGAGCTGAACTTAAAGTGTAACAGCTGGTTCGATATAGACGGAAAGACGACAACTGAGATAAGAGAGGAGATAGGAGAGGAGGACTTTATATCCTCAGGAGGAGGAGAGGAGGACTTTATATCATCAGGAGGAGGAGAGGAGGACTTTATATCATCAGGAGGAGGAGAGGAGGACTTTATATCATCAGGAGGAGGAGAGGAGGACTTTATATCATCAGGAGGAGGAGAGGAGGACTTTATATCCTCAGGAGGAGGAGAGGAGGACTTTATATCCTCAGGAGGAGGAGAGGAGGACTTTATATCATCAGGAGGAGGAGAGGAGGACTTTATATCCTCAGGAGGAGGAGAGGAGGACTTACTGTTTGGATCAACTTTTCTCTAAATATGGGAACTTGCCCTTCCAGATCTGATTTAAAGTTTCCTGTCTTTTCCATTCTGTGTTTTGGAGCTGAGGAGGCGTCTCAGGCCAACACGACCCTTCTCACTCCAGCTCTTACTCTTGTTTACCTGTAAGAAAAGCTCAGTTCATTTCACCTGCGTGATTCAGAAAACTTCCTAGGTGAAAGTGGACCTGAGGACTGTAGTCCAGACTAACCTGCAGCCCACCAGCCCTTGTGTTGTCCTCATTAGCCTGCCCTGGGATCAGCACACATTCACATTTAGACGAGTTTTAACCGTCGCCAAAGACTGAGAGATTGGAAAGTGTCCCAGCGTCCCGCCTGCCAGCAACCAGAACTAACAGTCGATGCAGAAATCAGATTCTTCTTTTTTCTCTTATTTTACTCTAATAAATCTCCACAGACTAAACGGAGTCCAAGAATTACACTTGGCTCAACTGAGCTGAGCTGGAAAGGTTTCAGCCGTAAACCGTAAGCTTTCAGTCAATCTGACAGACCTCCCCAGTCATCCAGGTCTCAGTTCCCCCTCCCTCTGCTGCTCACCCCTCTCAAGGAATGCTTAACTCCTGGGTTTTGAGTTTTTTGTGTGTGAGAGAGCTCAAAGCATTCATCTTTCTGGCTCATAACAGAAACAGGACGGAGCTGTGTAACCGGAGAAAAGAGAGTCTCGGTCATTGAAGCTTCTCCTCGAGGCCAAAATGAGAAACAAATGGCGGCTTCTCTGTTAGCCATCGCTGCTGGCTCGCTTCCCAGACTCCTCGTCCTCTGGAGGCTGGCGTCTGTTCCCTCCAACAACATGAAAAACCTGCATCAGCAATAAAGGAAAGAGAGACAGACACTCTTCAGCTCACAAGGTATCACACCACACGTTCGTTTTGCCTTATCGGGGAGGATTCATCTCAGCTGCTTCAGGTCCTGCCAAGAGCAAGAAGAAGGGGTTTGTTTTAAACTAAAGTAGAATGTGAAGGATGGAGGAATGAACTCACTACAGTTCACACATCTGCTACATCACACCTCCTGATAACACCAGTGCTAAGAGGCCACACTGAGTTTCCTCCATCGGGTGGCTGAGCTCGGCCTTGGAGATAGTGTGAGGAACGTGGAGTGAAGCCGCTGCTCCCTCGAGTTGAAAGGACTCAGTTGAGGCGGTTCAGCCTCTGATCAGGATGCCTCCTGGGCACCTCCCACCTCGCTGGAGAGATTTCATACCTCATCTGGCCTGGGATCATCTTGGGATCCCCTAGAAGGAGTTGGGAAGAATTGCTGGAGAACAAGGACGTCTGGAACACCCTGCTGAGGCTGCTGCCACCATGACCTGACCCGAGACGAGTGGATGAAGATGGATGGAACCTCTGCAAAATAATCAATTTCACTATCAGAACTGAATCCATTCGGTTACAACATAATAACATTTGAAGAGTAGGCAGTAGGTCTCAACACCATCTGAGTTGTTAGCATGTTAACATTTTTCACATAATCCATCGATTGTCTGTAACCGCTTTATCCTTTTTCATGGGGTCTCGGGGTTTTGTTGCTGGATCCAGTCCCAGCTGTCTCTGGGCGAGGGCAGGGTGCTTCCTGGACAGGTCACCAGCTCATCGTAGAGCTCACTGATGGCAGAGGCCGCCATGCAAGGTGCCAACTGCACATCAGGAACAAGCTGGGGTTCAGTATCTTGCTCAACTTACTGTTTTCTTTTTGGACAAATGAAAATTTGACCTGACGATGGAGGTGAAACATTACTGCGACTCATGAAGATCTGAAAACAATATGTCACACCATGATCAACAACATGATTAAGAAATTGTTGGATCAACCAACTGATCCACTTTGCCGTCCCTTCAGCCTGACTGTACTATCACAATATTCAATTAAAATGTATTTCATTGTTTTGGAATGAAACAAGACTAAATATCAGAACATGTTGAGATCAGGCTGGTTGTGGATTCAGAGGTCCAGCTGGAGGTTCCTGACTGACACGAGAGCCGATCAGGTCTGATGATCAGAGGGCTGATTACAGAGTCTCTTTTGTCAAACTGAGGAGTAAAGCTGATTTGTGAGGCTGCAGGTACCGTCTGGTGGACCTGAACGGGTCAGAGTTCACTGTGTCATGCTGTCATGAGAAGGCATGTGACTCTGGCAGCAGACAGATAAGGATTTGTTCCAGAGGATTTGAAGAATACTATCAGCCTTCCATGCATCAGTCAGATGACAGAAGTTATTCAAAACAAGAAATGTTGATTAGTGATGTGTTGGTAGGTTGTGTAGGTCAGGAAACCCAAACAATTAACCTCTGAAGGAAAAGGAAGCGGGATCAGAGTCACGAGGAGGCGACAGTTCATGCTTCTGATTCTGCTGTCAGCTTTTCCTGGCCACGTTTGCTCCCAGGACGCCGGAATGAAACGCTTCCAGCTCCAGCAGATAAGAAGCCTCAGCGTGTGGGTGTGTTCGCTTCATGCCTGGTGTGTTTCTCTGGCAGCGACATCACAGCCAAATGTCCTCATTTCATTGGAAAGCTGCAGAGGGGAGGAGTCAGGAGTGATGTCCCGTGCCTCAGGGTTTATCAATCAGGTGGTGTTTCCATCACCGGAGATTACCTGACCTACTTCAGCTGTGGGCTTTAAGTTGACAGTTGGAGGAGAATGAGGAGGGCGGACTCTCGCTAAGAGTCTTCACTGGCTGTGAACTTTGTCCTTTTAAGACAGGAATCCCTCGACAGCCGGCCAGTAAACAAACATGTAAAGGTGCTGAGCTCCTCTGGGTTCTATTCATAGTTCTAATGCTCGTTCAGTCAATGAGTGTGTGACTGAGTGTTTAGAGTAAGCAGCCGACGATGAGACGGGTCTGTGTAGAGACATGATGGAGACAGGTCTGTGTAAAGATGGAGACAGGTCTGTGTAAAGATGATGGAGACAGGTCTGTGTAAAGATGATGGAGACAGGTCTGTGTAAAGATGGAGACAGGTCTGTGTAAAGATGATGGAGACAGGTCTGTGTAAAGATGATGGAGACAGGTCTGTGTAAAGATGGAGACAGGTCTGTGTAAAGATGGAGACAGGTCTGTGTAAAGATGGAGACAGGTCTGTGTAGAGATGATGGAGACAGGTCTGTGTAAAGATGGAGACAGGAGACTCGTTTGTCCATTTCACCTCCCTGCGACCCGACATTATCCTGAAGCAGCCTTGAATCCCAGCTGGATTAGCTCAGCTAATGTCCTGCAGCTCTCCTCTCTCCTCCTCGGGTCGGTCCGGCTGGTCGGGTCGGATCCAAACATGCTGCAAGCAGTGTTCATATCAAAGTCTACGGATCTTAATCCAAAACCTGCGTTATCTGTGTTGCTAAGTTGAAGGAGCTCCCTGCAGATGCGCGAACAGAAAATATTTTAGGTAAAATGAATAATGACACATTAAGATCAGCAGTTTTTCTTACAAGTTGAACAGTAATAATTATTTTGGTCTTGTCCTTTTATAGTTCACTCACTTCCTGCTGACCTAACCTCGTTCAGTTCCCCCCTCAAGACAAAACAAACACAGATCCAGACCGAGCAGTGAGGAGTCCCTGCAGGGAGCCTGCGAGTCGCTCTGCATGTCTGATCAGACCGCTGCGTCTGTTTTGCATTATTAAAATGAAACCCTCAGCGGGGAGAATCGTCTCCTCGTGTTGCATGTGAGCCGAGTCCTCTGCTGCTTCAGGCGGTGACACAATGTTAGCGTGGGCGCAGTGTGTGTGTGTGTGTGTGTGTGTGTGTGTGTGTGTGTGTGTGTGTATACACACATTATACAGCACACCTCGTGCATCACATCATCATGTGAAGCTCTGGAAATGTGTTCTCTGTGAGCTGCAGGTTTGAGCCTCTGTGAGGATTCACCCTGCTGCTGATGTTCATCACTCAGCTGAGCAGCGCGGTGGCTAAATTAACCTCTCTGTCCTGAGGAGGCTCAACCAGAGGTGTACGTTCACAAAGAGAGCAACGTAACCAACTACAACTGCTCCTGGCATGTACATTAACATCCGTTAACATGCTGAAGTGTAAGATGATGTAACTGCCATTGTATTATGCTGGCATGCTAATGTAAAGCTATCACAGTTGGCGTGTTTTGTGTATTTAACCTTTAGAATGACAAGGCGCAGGGTGACGTTCAGGGTTAGACGATAATATTCACCTTATTGTTGTCACCTGTTGATGATGTCATCACCCACTTCCTCCTCGCTCTGGTGTCCTGATGTCAAATAAAACCCAAACAGACAGTAAACCACAGAGGATGAGCGTCCACCTCACGGCGGCAGCTGTCGAGTTGTTGTTTTCTCTCAGCGCTTCATCTTCGATCAGACTTTTTTCTTTTTTGAATTGTGCTTCAGATCAACGCTGCAGAAGATGTTTAACTAGAAACAGTGAACAGTCGGACTGCTGCACAATGAGGACAGAACTCATTCTCGATGATACTCAAACTCATAAAAAGAACATTACCAGGTCATCGTTTCAGCCGAGGCCTCGCTGGAACAACCTCGTCTCAGCGCTGATCCATCACAGTACAACAGAACCGGCAGAACTTGATGAACACTTCTGGTTTTATCAGATATTCTTAAAAAAGACAAACGCACAAAAAACATCGACTGACCTCCCGACCTGCTTCCCCCAGCGCCTGTAATCACTGCCATGTGCTGCACAGAGGTCAGAGGTCACGGAGATGTTAGCATGCTACGCTTGCAGGTTCTCATTAGCCAGAAAGGTCAGCTCAGCCGTGTGGGAGAGGAAGGTCTGTTTCATCCCAGAGGATTGTGGGTAAGAAGGAGGAACAGAGCCAGATAATGACGGTGTAAGAAGAACCGGGCCGAGTGGATCTGTGTCTTTATTTATGTATTCAAGATGCTGGTGAAAGGTCAGAGGTCAACCTGCTGCGTGAGACTGACCTGTGGAACAGTCAGGTACACACCACATCACTGTACACACACACGCACACACGCACGCACACACACAAAGCCTTTTCTCTGGGTAAATCTGGGTGGGAGGTTACGAGGTCAAACTCTGCATTCCTCAGCAGCAGTGTGTGGTTTCAACACACACACACACACACACACACACACACACACACACACACACACACACACACAGTGGCTGGCAGGAATAATTTGCCGTCACATCACAGAGTCGGTGATGTGGATGAAGGCTGAACTCCATCATTAGAAACATGAACTCTCTATAAATAGCTGAGCGGAGTCGACTGACTGAGATGATTCATGATCGTTTCTTATCTCAGTTTATATTCCAGTCACAAAAAAAAGTTTTCTCATGAAATGCACAATGTTTTTATTTTTTACAGCTTCTGATGACCGTCTGTGTCGATTTGTTCGTCCTGTCTCTGGTGTGTAGACGCTGTAATGTGTGTGTTTTAAAGGTGTGTATGTCAGAAGTGACCACCTGTCGTATTCATACTTCTTATTTAGTCAGCTAACTCAGCTAACTGTGCAGCTAGCAGCTAGTGTTAGCCAACTCTGTCTGGACGAGGAGTGTGTCGGTCTGTCACCTCTGGAGGTACAAGGTGGCTACAGGCTAGCTGGTTAGCATGCTAACCTCAATAGTCTGGATGTCTTTGAGATAAAGTCACTCTGTGGATGATTTTAGTTAATTTGTAATGTTTTAACAACAGAGTTCTGAATGCTTTTCATTTCTACAGTCACGTTTCACACGGTACAAGGAGCGAGTGACTGAATCTGATGTCTCCTGCGTATGGAAGCCCTGAGGGGCCAAGTGAGAACATGTTTTAATCTTTTACAATAACTAATTCTGATGTTTATGACTGGCAGGATAATTCAAGTTTTTCATGTGTGAATCAGATTCAATGATAAAATGTTCCCAGCAGAAGAAAGAAAAATGTTTTCAGTAGAAACATCTTTCATCCGAACTTTGTTTTATCGAAACCGAGTGGGAGAAACTTTCACCGGATAATTGTTTGTCTGTTTGTGGACGTATTTCACTCAGTTCTGCATGAGAAGGAGAAACATTTTGCTGGAAGAAAAAACTTTTACCATGCTTTCACAGATGGAAAAAAAGAAGATTATCCTGATGAAACCTTTTTTGTCCACCAGACCTCAAGTCATAAACTCCTGACTGAGATCAGACTTACATTAAAAACAAACAGCTCTCATTGGCCCCTCGGGGCCTCCGTACATTCAGGCTGTCGTCAGTCTAAAGAGAAAAAAATCATCTGGTTTCAACCTGAACAGAAGAACATGAGATAACATGAAGAGTTCCACACACACACACACACACACACACACACACACACACACACAGGAGGATTACACAAACATGGCTGCAAATCCAAACAACAGCTTGTTTGGAGGAGCTCCATCACTTCCTGTTAACACTGCTTCTCTTTAAAATCCCCTCAGACCCCCTGATCCTCCTCACCCGAGACCCCCCCTCCCCTGTGTGCGTGCGTGTGTGTGTGTATGTGCGTGTGTGTTGTGTGGGAAACTCCAACAAAGCTCCGCCAACTCCTCACTAATCCTCCAGAGACTCCCACAGCTCAGGAGTGTGTTTTCTGTGTGTGTGTGTGTGTGTGTGTGTGTGTGTGTGTGTGTGTGTGTGTGTCAGCGAGCCCACCCATATTCCATGTTTTCTTCTTCTGCCTGGCTGCTCACTCGCTCCTCAGGAAGGAAATCTCACCTCTCACTCACCCGGACAGCATCATCATCATTATCCTCCTGACTGACCAATCACATGACCCAGTTTGTTTAGTAAGGAGACTACATTTCCCATAGTGCATAGTTCCATCATGGGACCAAACACATGGTGGAGAGACCTGTCATCCTGGAGAACTCCTGCCCTGCAGTCGTGTTTGTGACGTGTAAAGAATCAGCCCACAGGAGGAGGTCCACTCTGAACCCGGGTTCTGTTGGTTCTGTGTTTTTGTCTCCATGCTTCACATGTTGATGACACGTGTCGGTGCGACTCTGTGGTGGCTGGTGTTGCCAGATTGGGTGTTTTTCCCGCCACATATTAAGGCCTGGTTATGGTGCGTGTTAGCCGGGATTCACCTGGAAGACTCGATGGAAATCTGGAACTCTCTTGAACGAAGTTCAACTGTGAGAGAGCATCGTTCACAAACGCCAGAATGAACGCGTTCACAATAACGTTCATCTGGCAGAATACTGTATTTCAACATATCTGCTAACCCATTAGCCTCTGTTTGACAACAGCTAATGTCCACTGTAGAGGGGTTTAAGCCAAATGCTAGCATGCTGTGCTACCAGCAGAGCTACTATATCAATGCTAAGCTGTTAGCATGAGCAACAGTAGAGCCAGTGAACTCTACAAACACCACCTGATGGTTAAAGTCAGAATCAACAGGACAGTTTATGACAAAAACTGCAGACAGACACCAAAATAAGCAGAAGCAGGAGCACAGTGACATTTTGTAAAGGTAACCTCCACACACACACACACACACACACACACACACACACACACACAGTGTTAGTATTCTCATTGACACGCTCCATTTTGTGGGCTCGTACAGCTCCGGTCGTCTTTGTCTCAGCGGCTTCAGCCGTGCTAACAGTCCTCAGTGGAGGCTTCACACAGAGAGCTGCCATCTGTGGAGAGCAGGACGCTGCCAAAGCAAACACACACACACACACCAGAACAGGCTGTAAGATACCTTCAAAACACACACAACATGGCCGACGCTGCTCATAAAGGCTGATGACGTTCAGGTGAGAAATATCAGGCCACTCGCTCAGTTAGATTCTGAATAACTGATTCTTTGCAGTCGTGTCATCGTCTCAATGAAATCTGCAGACAGTCGAGAGAGAAGCGAGTCGTTCAGTGAAACACACTTCAGACAGTCTGTCCTTGAAGACGTTCAGAGTGTTGCACTCAGTTATTGTTCATGTGACAACAGACGGAATATGCTGTGTAAAGAGAGAGAAGTTCAGACCTCGCTGACTGTATTGGAAAGCTGAGACCTTTTCAGGCCCCAGCATGAGATTTCAAAGACAGGAGATATTTTAAATCTCTAATGTTTTTACAAATATGGCTGAAGAAGAAAAATCAAAGTGCGTCAAATGTTCAAATCATTTTGTATAAAAAGTGTAATTTGTTAGAAAAAGGTCAGAATTCAAAGGTAACTCTAAAACTATAGGGGGCAGCGTAACCGCTAACTGCTGCTCATTGTTCTCTTTATCCACCAATTGTCACTAGCAAGTATCTCAGTTAGCCACAGAGCTAATGGCTCTATTAGCTGCCAGGAATCTGCCTGGACTTGAGCTCTGGCGCTGGGAGAAGTCACTGTGGAGAACCGGGCTCAGCAGCCTCCAGTGAAGAGGACCGGCCGGCAGACTGGGACTGAACTACAGAGGCGATTTACAGCGGCTCTGAGCCTATCACCTCTGAGCCACACAGTGGTATTATGAGGCTAGCTGGTTAGCATGCTAACTTCACATCACTGTGATCATGATATTAGCTCAGCTTTTGGTTGTTGACTGTCCTCATCTGACAGACTGCTCCTTTAAACAGGTTCAGTGGTTACTAATAATAACTTGTGTTCCTGGTTTCACACTGATCTGCTCACTGGCTGTAAACAGGTTGTTTTCTGGCTTGTTGCATCAGTCTGACAGTTGTTCTCCCATGATGCCGCAGGATGGTTTGGATTAAACCATCCAGGAGAGTGTGAGTGTGCACACACACACACACACACACACACACACACACACACTCACATGCACGCACACACACACACACACTCACATGCACACACACACACGTTCCAGAGTTGTGTGTTGTTCATTCATGCTGCTGTACGAGCTGCTGACTGTCATTTTAAATCCTTCACACCATCAGGCGTCCAAATATCAAGATATCACAGCCTGACAGGGTGCAGACTGTGTGTGTGTGTGTGTGTGTGTGTGTGTGTGTGTGTGTGTGTGTGTGTGTGTGTGTGTGTGTGTGTGTGTGTGTGTGTGTGGAGACACTGTGGTGGACCAACAGCTACCCCTGTTGACGGACAGGAGTCAATGCTGGTGTCCTCAGCCTGCTGTACCCATAATGCCACGGGGAATGATGCCTGTCTCTTTCTGTGTGAGTTGAATCTGTGGTGATTCGCTGAGGGGAGCTGGACTCACACACATCTGAATTACGTGCCCAAACAATTAAAATGACATTATTACAGGTGATTGGATCCATATTTAATATTTAATGAGCCCCTCATCTTGTTGCATTTTGCTTGTACTGTTCTGTTCTAGGCTTTTTTTTTTTTTTTTGACATAGAATTTCCTTTTATTTTCTGAATGGATGGACAACAGACTCAGTGTCACATACATGACATGTTATTAAAGAGTACACTGTGGAGTTTTGTAGAAGAAATAAAAAGTAATGATGTAATAATACAAACTTCTTTTCCCAGTAGTGAATCAACAAACTGTTCCGAGAGGAAAATCAGGTCCCAGAGAGGTGGCAGAGTCCGCCACATGTAAACAAAGTAAAACAGTATAAACTGGTTTCATATTTTTTTATTCAGTTAATTTCATTTGTTAAGACATATAAAAGTCTTTCTCTTCTGACTCTCTTGAATAAAACTACAGAGTGCTCCTTTAACCTTTGTCAGCAGGCAGGTCATGTAACCTGTAACGAGCTCGTGCGGCAGTTAGTCTTCACAAAATAACAATAAAGCCGAAGTGACAGAAGCCTTATATGATGTTAATGACAGGACATGTTGTAAACTGCTGGCTCTTCTTCCATCAGCTCTCCGCCGGCTAATTTACAGCTTCTTTGACTTTTAAAACGTTTTATGTCTTCGTGTTTCAGTCAGGCGGTCCGCAGGCAGCTCGCAGCTGTCACACTGCGGGGTCCTGCCGGGTCCTTCCTGCCCTGAGCCGCTGCGCCAGCCTCCTGACAGAAACCTAGCACCGGAGGAAAAACCCTTAATTAACCCGAAATCCTGCTCAAACCGACCCGGTTCTGGGAGTAATGATGGGCGGGAAGACCAGTGCGATAGCCGCGGGGGTGTGCGGGGCTCTGTTCGTCGGTTACTGCATCTACTTCGACAGGAAAAGACGGAGTGACCCCAACTTCAAGAACAGGCTGCGAGAACGTGAGTGTTGACCTCCTCTTCCTCCTCCTCCTCACCTTCATAATCCTCGGAGCTCGGGTCCGGTCCGGTGTGGCTTCGGGTCGGTCCGGTTGTGTTTAGCCTCCTGGTGAAGGCTGTCACTGTATTAGCGTGTCACGTTACAACCCGTCATGGGTTGTTTGCTGGAGCTCTCATGCCAAACTCCGTTCACTTATCTGGCATTTTTAATGTTTTGCTATTAAATAATGAATTAACATAATTCCCAGAGCACACTTCAGACTTCACATGAGTCCACAAGGTCTGCGGGTTAATTCGGCATGTAGACGACCAACCGGAAAGGACACGTTAACATATTGAAGCTGTTCCTGCCACAGAAACATTCAGCTCAGCTCGTTTCTTGGTCTGTGTTGAGTGTTCGGTGAGGCCTGGGAGCAAAACTTGAATCTACATCAGAAATGGTGAATGTATTGCTTATTGAATTGAAGAGATGCATCTCTTGTTGAAATATTGTTGAAATACCTCTTGCAAGGTTTTATATTTATTCACCATGTAGATAAGAGCATGGTCATGTTAAACTGATTGAATTTTCAGTGGAGTTTGGTAGGAGCTTACATGAATAATTGAAATTAAAAATCCTTTTTATTCAGAGTGGATTTGAAAATAACATTCACTTTATTAGCACCATAGATAGATTTACTTTATTTACCCTAGGCCATACTTGCTCAAGGGCACCTCGGCAGACCATCAACAGACTCATTCATAAAGCCCTTACACAACAACACATTTAGCATCACTGACCTGCCGGCTGGGCTCTCAGCCAAACGGAGATTATGGTGTAACTCAGGGAAGTGTGACAGGTCAGGGTTGTGTCACTGATGGCAGAGGACCAGCAGGCCTCTGAACAAACACACCATGCTCATGCACTCTGTTTCTTTATTCAGAGCCTCCAGCGAGTCGTGTGCTGAAGCTGTTTGTTGTTGATCAGCTGAGTGATAATTTGGGTTCTGACTGTTTGTGTTGTTCTGCTGCAGGGAGGAGAAAGCAGAAGGTGGCCAAAGAGAGAGCAGGCCTGGCAAAGGTGAGCACCGTCCCTGCACCTCGCTGCTGAACACTTGTTTTTTATTCTGCTTGTTGAAACTGAACACTCACACCTGGTCTCTCTGAGATGGTGGATTATCTAGTAAAATATTATTATTATGAGTTACATTCTGGTTTTGTCTGTTCATTAAAAATCCTGTTCACATCATGTAGTTTACAAAGTAGATTTCCTTAAATCCCCTGAATGTGTTTCTGTATGTGGCACTGTGACTTCCTGTGAGGTCTGAGAGAGACGAGTGGTTGGATCTCCTTCCTGCTGGCTGAATGTTTTTTGTGCTGCAGCTTCCAGACCTGAAGGATGCTGAAGCAGTTCAGAAGTTCTTCCTGGAGGAGATCCAGCTGGGGGAGGAGCTGCTGGCTCAGGGTAACACCTCCACACATCAACACCTTCTTCATCCACAGTTAAAGTTTCAGGCTGTCAAACATAAACGGCCTCTCAGTCTAATTCCATGTAGAAGTTCTGTCACAGTCTCCCATACGAACGTCTTGCTGTTTGCTCCGCAGGAGACTATGAGAAAGGTGTGGACCACCTGACCAACGCCATCGCGGTGTGCGGTCAGCCTCAGCAGCTGCTGCAGGTGCTGCAGCAGACTCTGCCACCGCCTGTCTTCCAGATGCTGCTCACCAAACTGCCCAGCATCAGTCAGGTAATCACAAAACACTGCGTGATGTATTTGATTCTAACTGGTCTGGAGTCAGCCAGCCTAACCACGTAGCTCATCTTTTTCTTTTTTTTTTAAACTTAATTTGTTCATGTTTTTTATACAGAACATGGGCGATATCAGTGTAATGAACATAAGTAGGTCGGGTAGAACATGGTGAGGCTAAGTAATATAAATGCTTGCCATGTAGTTTCCTTATAGACACAAAAGAAACAACCAAAAGGAAGAACAGAAGGTATATGTACACATATGTCTCTGCACCTGATCTCATGAGAGCACTTGTTCACCTTCACTCGTGTCTAAATGATCAAACACATTCATACACAGTTGCACACGTATGAACACTCATAGGAGCGAAACATGAGAAAACTGTGGGGATGTGAGTAGGTCGTATGTCACATACATTACAGCAATATAGTCATTGTTTTTCTTAAAACCAAAATATATGAAGCATTAACGTTGATTATCACCTCTTCTTGTAATATAAGTGCTCCATTTTCCCCAGAGGGCATCATCTTTGTCCCTTTGTAGTCTGAGACTAAACGTCAGTAGTTCCCTTGTTTGGATGTCTTTAATTATGGCTTCCCACTGATTAACTGTGGGAGGTTCTGAGTTGAACCATCTTCTTGTTATGACTTTTTTGCTGGCAGCCATGGAGATTTTTAGGAGGTATTTGTCGTTTTTTTTTGGTAATTTCGTGTCCATATTGCCCAGGTAGAATGATACGCAAGTGAAATTAAAATTATACTGCAAGACTTCACTGATAATACTTTGAACTCCTTCCCAGAAGGATTTAAGCGTGTGTCTGATCTGCCTACTGTGTCCACACCCTCTCCAGCATGTCGGTTGTTGTCCTGTCTGACTTCTGCTTTGGCGTTATGAAGAATCAGATTGTTGTGAGGCTGTAGTAGTGATTTGTGTGTTAATTACATTTGTCCAGTCTTCAGAAGTAATAACGATTCCCAGCACTTTTTTCCATTTCACCTTGATATAGTTTGTTGAATGACCTCTTAATTCAGCTCTTTGTCTGTATAGTTCACCAGTGATGTTTCTGGACAGTTCACGTAGCTCATCTTCATCCTGATTGGTTGTTTTCTGCTCCTACAGCGGATTGTGAGTGCACAGAGTCTGAGCGAGGACGATATAGAATGAGATGATCGAGAGGAAACGACCCCCGCCTCCCCCCGTTCTTCATCCTCCTCTTCCTCACACGGGCCTCTCCTTCCATAACGACCTGCCAACGCCTCGGCCTCCGTCACTCCGGCCGACGTCCATCACTTCCCATCAGGGCGTCCTAAAGGGAATTAGTTTTTTATTCCTGGTGTATCACGACAGTAGTGTTTGTTTTTTTACTTAAATTACCCGTTTTGGGGTATTCAGAGTCTCTCGATCATTCAGCCCCGAGAGATCCACCATCAGTAGGTATGTACTAATTAACTGGACTGGGTGAAAACAGTAATCGGCTCCGCCCCTCAGGGTGGTGCAGCATCATGTTCATGCTGTCCACCATCTTGGTGGTTACTCTGATATCAGTAGTGGAAAGTTACAGGAATCTTCTGCGCTCGGAGGCTTCATCAAGTATTTATTGTTTGTTATCAGTCGTATTTCTGTTCAGTCTAGACTCGGAAACACTTTTTAAAAAGTGATCAAATGTTTTTTTCGTGTTAAAGAGGACGACCCTCTTTAAAAAAAGAAAAATAAAAACATGAGAACAAATCGTGAAGTTGTCTGAGTTTTCTCTTTCACACAGTTCTGGATCGACAGCTGTGACAACACTTACAGCAAGTAGCTCGTTAGCTAGTTAGCAAACGTTAGCTGTGAGTGCATCGACCCTGAGATTCACACTAACAATCTGAATATAAATGTCTCAATCTGGAGAGACTGAGCTCAGGTGAATGAAGTCTGCAGACGTCCCAATTTTATTTGAAAAGACGTGCAGACTTTATATCATCAGGAGGACTGAGGTTTTATTCTTGGGTGAACTGTTCCTTTAATTGTATTATATGCATGTTTCTATCTGCATCACGTCCAGGAGCGACACGCTGGTGAAACAGAACTGATGTTTGGCCAACAGAACTTTTAAATCCGTTGCTGGGTTCTACAGACGAGTCTCGTGATGGCGCTCTGACACACGGCCGTGATGTGAATCATTCACAGATTACACAAGATTAAAGGGAAAATCTGTAATTTAATACAACAACAGAAAGAGCAGACAACATAATCCAACACAGGAGAACCAGCTGGAGGTGAAGTGTGACTGAACAAGGTTTCAACACTGTATGTACTGTTCCTGTTGGAGTGAACAACAGAACCACCTGCTGATCTGGACTCTGCTGTTCTCCTTTAACATATGTCATTTCAGCAGAACCAGCTGGATGACGTCGGGTTCAGAAAGAGTCCTCGTGTCCCTGACGGTCAGCGAGCTGTGAGTCAGATGTGGACCTTCTTGTTGGTCCTCCCTTTCTTCTTCAGTCCTTTCTTTTTCAGCTTTCTGTTTGGGTCCACCATCTCTCCTTTGAACGAGCCGGAGCCTTTAGTTGCCCACTGCTGCTTTCCAGAGAACTTCTTCTGAGACTTGAAACCCGGCCGACCACCTCCTGTCTCCCGTCCCGGGCCCTTCGTGGGGCCCCTGCCGGTCCTCCCCGCGGCTCCTTGGCCGTCACTTTTATTCGTCTGCTTCTCCTTCTTCACCGACCTCTTCACCCGGACGGACCTGCCCTCCAGCTTGGAGCCATCCAGTTTCAACGCCAGCTGCACCGAGTCGGCGCTCTGCAACCGGAAGACAGACAGGAACAGACCATAAACCCTCATCATCATCATCATCATCATCATCATCATCATCATCATCATCAGGTACAGCTGTGATATGTGAGTCATGTAGTTTAAACTGTTCAGTTCAAAGTGTAGATTAAATCTGTGAAACCAGCAGATCCATATTAAGCAGCTTCATCACTTCAGCTTCAGTACAGTGTCCAGCTACATCTGGCTAATGCTAATGTAGAGGTCAAAGGTCAAAGGGCCTCCAGAACACGAGCAGGACGCACCTCAAACAGGACGTAGCCGAATCCTTTTCCCAGCCCGGAGTTCTGATCCCGTACCAGACGCACAGCCTCCACCGGGCCGCACTCCTCAAAGTGCCTCCGGAACGCCAGCTCATTTATCTCTACACACACACACACACACACACACACACACACACACACACACACACACACACACACACACACTATGTTAACTTTAACACAAGATGTCATTAAACTCGACTTCAACATTAATTCTGCAGGAACACTCACCGAACGTCAGATTCCCCACGAACACCGAGCGCTTGTGATCGTGCTGCAAGAAAATATCGTTGAATAAATTTTATTCAACAAGTATTTCAACTTTATCAGATTAAAGGAGCAGTCTGTAGATTAGTTGAAGAATTGTTGATGAGCAGAGAAAGATCCTCATTGGCTGATAAACTGTTGGACTGTGTTTATATGTGGCGGACCCTGCCAGTGTTTCCTCACTGATGGAGACGGTTTCTATTATTACTTCATTAATACTGTGAAGATTACATCTTCTTCTATAAAACTACATAATGCTCCTTTAACTCACCGCTGAGCTGTCGGTCACTCGGTCCACTCGGATGAAAAAGTCCTTCTCGATCTCGATGCCGTTCCTGTGAGCGGAGACGAACAGAAGAACGCTGGTTGATGAAATTAAAACGAGCGAAGCTTCTGTGTGTTTGTGGGAATCAGTTAACGAGTGTCTGACCTCAGTAACGCCTTCTCCACGCCCTCCTCGTCTTTGAACACCACGTAGGCGTTGATGCTGTGCTTCTTGGGATGAACTTTGCGCCTGTGAAGTAAAATTAAAGCTCGTTTATACAAAGAGAAGATTCCACACGCAGCCTGGAGGAAGTTGTTCATCACATCAGTGACTGTCAACAGGAACTCACTGAATCACTGCCACTTTGCGGGACATGGACGGATCCTCTCTGACCTGCAGGGAACAAACGTCACGTGACTGATGAGGGAGAAGTTGAAGAGCTGAATGTAAAGATCAGCGTCTGTACAGCTTTTTAATTGTTTTTTTACCACAGAGCGAAAGCGGATGGACTCGATGGGTCCGTTATCCCTGAAGAGACTCTGCAGCACCTGAAGAACACACAAACAAACCAGAACCGTCGTTTCATTCTCCGTCCGACAGGCGACGGAACAGCTCTGACAGAAATCATCAACAGATCAGGTTTTTACAAACAGCAGTGAAGGAAATATCTGAGCACGTCCGTTTGATCCTGTTCTCTCTCTACCTTCTTGGTGCAGCCGATCGGCAGGTTTCCTACGAACACCGTCTTCTTCGTCTTCACCGCCTCCTCCGCCTTTCTGCTTCTTAGCTTCTGTCTCTTCAGCACCCACTTCTCCACGTCGTTCTCTCCGTCCGGCTCCGGTGCTTTCCTCTTCTTCTTCTTCGCTGGTGTCTCCTGCCCTTGCTCCTCCTCGTCTGCATTCAGTAAGCTGATCTCTCTGCAGGCGCCGGTCAGAGAAGAAGAAGAATGATCCATGTTACAGTCGTACAAAAGACAATTAATCACCAACTTCTCCAACAACGATGTCAAACATTTTCTGGTCTCAGCTTCTTAAATAGGACTTTTTTCTTTAACACCTCTGACACTAAATAAAGTTTTGAAGGCTTTCAGACTTTTTGTTGGATAAAAAAAAATTATCTGAAGACATCACTTCAGACTGTGAGGAGCATTTTTCACAATTTCTTTAACATTTTATAAACAGAAGAGAATTTATCAATTAAGTGGCAGATATTATGTACTGACACAAAGAAGAAAAAACAGGAGGGAAACAGAGGAAGAGAAGAAAAAGAGCAGAACAAGGAGGCAGGAGAGAGAAGAGATGAAGGAACCGCCTGTCCCTGAACGCCTCACCTGTTCTCCAGCTTCTGTTCGGCTTCTGATTTCTCTTTAAGCTGCTTCTTCTTCTTCTGACTGGACTGACCTTTGACCTCTGGCTCCTTCTGAGGCTCCTTTTCTTCTGTGCTCCTCTGAACAGGCTGCGGAACAACAGTGGAAAATGATCAATCTTGTGATATGCTACATTTTACAGGTGGACGACTTCCTTCATCTGTCTGTTAAAAACTTCAGTGAGCAGCTGAATCTTTTTTTGTTTTCAACTTGATATTTGTGATTTACTTTTGGTGCCGGCTGAAACCGGAGCGGTGCAGCTGGAGCAGCGGTGCCGAATAAAGCCGACAGCGACGATCCAGAGGCTGCAGAATTCTTCTGGAACAGACTTCCCGACACCTGACCCACCAGGTAATCAGCTGGCTGCTGTCCTGACGACGACTCTCCACTGAGGACACAAACACTGAGATGAAGGAGACGCACAACAGCTGACACATCCACACACAATAACATATATTCATCACTCTGTTGGTTAGATTTCTGGATTACTTCTCTGATTCTGCTCAGTCACTTTGAATGAATTCACATTAAAATCGTAATATCAACCTCTGAAATGTGCTTTAAAACTGTATTTAACTACAGTAGTCAAATATATACTTAGTTACTTTCTACCACTGATGAACAGTGATGAATGTCTCCCCAGGTGTCATGGTAAACTTTAATATATATCAGCTTATACTATATTTATTCATTTATAAACACTCTGTGGACATCAGCGGTACGTAGAGTCAATCTGAATGTCTTCAGAAGTAATGAGTCAATATAAAAGCATATGAGATATTAAATAAGACAAACTAACTGATGTTACTGGAGGATTCTCAGCTCTTCCTTCACCTCAGCTGCAGATCTACAGATGTGTAAACAAACCTCTGGTCACGTGTTTTCTTCATCGTTTCTTCCAGATGGTTCCGCCTTAACCTCAACGCGGACTTCCGGTTTGTTTTACAGATTGAAATAAGTAATTAGCGCGTTTTAAAGAAGTATTTACATCGATTAACACGAGTTAAACTCAAACAGTTGCACGAGAGAAGATCCACACGTTTTCCTCCTGGCACACCGTCGTCCTGCTGCGAAATAGCTCCCCTGCAGAACACGATCACAGCGACACGAAGGTTCCGCATTCATTGTTTCCTCGAGTGACGTTGATTTAACCGCCAAACTGAAGCTCTGCGGATCTGTGACGGTCATAACTACACGTACTGGAATATATAGCGTGTAAAGGTGAATGTATATGAAACACATTACATATTTATTATATTGATTCTAGAAAAAGTTTTGTGAGGAAGTGAGTGCGTTTTCGAAATCCGTCACTTCCGGTAGAGGAGAGCCGTGCGATGTTTGGGTCCGGAGGTTAGCTAGCAGACAAGGAAGCTGCATTTAAAAACGTCACAGATAATTAAACAGTTCTCTTTTTATCTCACTTGTTATTTTTAATAAATTTCCATCTTTGTTCGGAGCTACAGCCGTCAGTTTATCACACTTGTTGGTGTAACGTTAGCTTGGTTAGCTGCAGTGAAGGTAAGCGGCTCCTGTTAGCCGTCAGTCTGACAGCGCCTTTACTCCAGAGGCCGAGATGGGAGTTGACCACACGGAGCCGGAGGAGGTGCCGGCGGACGCGGTCGGCAGGCGGGTGGCCTGCGACGGGGAGCGGGCCACGGTGCGGTATGTGGGCCCGGTGCCACCGACGGCAGGTAAGAAGGACACCTGTGATCACTAATGACCAGCTGCTGAGTCAGAACAATATCTCCAGACAAGATTCTGTGATGAACTACAGAAGAGATTCACTTTAAGTTTTAAAGAGGGAACAAACAGCACAGACAGAACCAGAGATGGACCTGGACTCACAGACAGATTCTGGTCGTAATGTAAGCAAACAAGCAGCTGCTGCATGTGTTGAGACGACATTTAACACCAGCATCACACAGAAAACATTAAAACATGCCCACACAGCCCAAAACCACCAGCCTCACTCAGTCACTGAGTTCAGACTCGCCCACATCGATACTTCACCACCTGCTGTTGAAACCTGGCGCTCACCTGACGCCGGCTCATGTTTGCAGGGCTGTGGCTTGGTGTTGAGTGGGATCACCCGGAGAGAGGCAAACACGGCGGCAGCCATGGTGGAGTCCAGTATTTCACCTGCAGGTAAGAGAAAGTTATTATCCAGTGACGTCAAACTCGGTGTTTAAAATGTATTTCCCCTATATTTCTGCCACGTGTGATCGGTCGGTAAGTGTTGTGTCCCTCGTGGGTTTCTGCTCCCAGACACCCTAAAGGAGGCTCCTTCGTCCGGCCAGCGAAGGTGAGCTTCGGTGTGGACTTCCTGACCGCCGTGCAGCAGGTGTACCAGTCCGACACGGAGGAGGTGCTGACTGACGCCTCCTCTGAGAAGCTCAGCTGGTTGGGAATCAGTGAGCGCAGGTACGACGCTCAGTTTGTGTCTCACGCTGTTCAGTGTGGCTGTTTCCTCAACAGTCTGAAGTTAGAGACTTCACTGTTGATTCTGCCACAGAGGAGGTTCTGATCCAGCTGCGTCCGTTTGTTGGCTGGATCATAAGCAGGATTACACAAAAACTGCTCGACAGATTTTCACGTCTGAGGTTAACCTATAAACACTGTCTGCAGATTAACTGGTAACTGCAACCATCAGATACATGAGTGGAGTGAAAACATGAAGCAGCAGAACATGGAAACACTTAAAATTGTACTTCAGCACATTTCTTTGTATTCTAGTGACTGAAGAGAGATAAAAACTGTATTGATCCTGTTTGAATTGTGTCCCAATCACACACAATTGTCAGTTTGTCATCAAACTATTGAAATATCAGACTATGAAAATACGTCTTTATAAAGCCGACACAGTCGACAGCGTCGCTCACTGAAACCTGTAACTTACAGAGCTGATAGAAAGTTTTCACCCACTTTTCTTTGAGTTCTGTGTAACAGGCTGGAGGTTCATTTCCTCGGTGTTATTCTGACTCCTCCTGTTTTTGAATCTTTGACAGTTATGAGAATCTTCCCACGGTGTTGCTGACTCGCTCTGAGGTAAATGGGCCCGGAGCTGACGGAGAAATCAGGAGAACAATGCCGAGTATCTTTCTGCAGAGCTGCTGGGCCTCAGTGTGTCGTTAACGAGTCTGAGGACGCTCAGGCTGCTCTGTGTGTCAGACATGTCAGTATGAACATGAAGCGTATGTGATGATCCTCCAGAAGACGTCCGGAGCATTTCATTAACTGATTGTTTTCACACTATGTCGTCTTTTGTTGAAACATCAACTGTTCTACAACTGCATAAGAACCTTTTTGCGTTAGTATTATTTCTTTTACTTTACTTTTCAGTATTATTGAATTTATTTGGGAATCGTTTTTACGTACAAATTTTAAATCTGCATAAAAACCTCTTCTGACATACTGACAGAAAAGCTTAATGATAATAATGATTTCCAGATTAATGATTATTATTTGACTCAAGTGTCCCGCTGACGAGGTGATTCTGTGCCGTGTGAGAAGAGTTCAGGAAAGTCTAAGATGAAACGACTCAGTGACGGAGTCAGTGACAACTCAACCCTGTCAGGCTGTCTGTTGTTGTGTGTCTGTTGTTTGTTTGTTTGTTTGTTTGTTTGTTTGCTCAGTGGCTCCTTAACAGCAGCACTCAGACGTGAAGTATTTGGACCTGAGCAGAACTCTGCTGTGCTGCTGGGAGGACGTGTCTGCTGTCAGTCAGCAGCTGGATCACCTGGAGAATCTGCAGCTCAGGTAGGTGTGTGTGCGTGTGTGTCTGGGTGTGTATGTGTGTGTGTGTGTGTGTGTGTTGTCTGAACACTTCTTCTTGTCTGACTGTCTCTCAGTAACAACAGGCTGCGGCTGCCTGCTGACGTCTCTGCTCACGTTCAGGCGTTCAGCAGCCTCAGAGTTCTCGCCCTCAACAGCTGTGACATCACCTGGTCGCAGGTACGCAGGTCACGTGTTCATCGTCAGGATCCGTCCAGAAAGTCTCTTACTGTTGTTTAACTGCAGGAAAAGATTGTATCCTTTTATTTATTTTAAGTCATTTTAATCTCATGTTAATATACAAAGAGAATTCAGTCAAGTCAGAAGAAAAGTGTCTGATCTGTGGTCTTTCTCTCTCTCTCTGCTGGTCTGGGGTCAGATCCTGCAGTGCGCCCCCATGTGGCCGCAGCTGGAGAATCTTTCTGTGGAGGTGAACGACATCAGGGAGCTGCAGAGGTAACGCTGCCGGCATTAGAGCGACCGCGGTGACGTTCAGACTGTGGAGACGTTGTGTAACTCTGGTGTGTTTGATGTTTGAAGGCCTGACGGAGTCCTGCAGGCCCTCAGGAGCCTCAGCCTGGCCTCCAACCCTCTGCTGCAGCTCACTGTGCTCAGTGTGGCGGCGCTGCCCAGGTACACTTCACCTGTGTGTCAGCACTCTAACATCACACACATCACAACTGGTGGTGTGAGGACAATATTGAAAGGACCAGTTCACCTTGAAACCATCATCTCCTCCGTCCACGTTGATTGACATTAAACATCATCACAGTTTAATCATGAAGCTCTTCACATGTTCAAATCAGCAGCAGACGAGCTGCACGGAGACATCTGTTGTTTCTCTGGTTGTTTCTCTGTTTTAAATCAACTTTATATCACCAGGAGGAGGAGAGGAGGACTTTTGTTTGGGTAAACTGTCCCTTTACCAGCAGACTGACAGACTCTGTGCTGTGTGCTTTCAGGCTGGAGCAGCTGAGCTTGTCGAACACCGGACTGTCTGATCTGCGATTTGATGACGCTGCTCCCGGTAAAAACAAACGACTGTGTTTAATGTTGACACGTCAGATCAGATTCACACTGTGTGTTTGGACAGAGAGAAGTGAAGCTGTAACTGTGTGTTTCCTCTGCAGGAGCTCAGACGGCCATGTTTCCATCCCTGACCAGTCTGAACCTGGACCAGAACAACATCACTGAGGTCAGAGACAGAAACACAAACGGGTCTGCAGAGGAATCAGACTCAGTGGAGTCCAGCTCTATTGATCCTCCCTCTCTCCCTCTCCCCCCCCCCCCCCCCCTCTCTCTCTCTCTCTCTCTCTCTCTCTCTCTCTCTCTCTCTCTCTCTCTCTCTCTCTCTCTCTCTCTCTCTCTCTCTCTCTCTCTCTCTCTCAGTGGGGTGTGGTGGACGAGTTAGCCAAGTTGCCCAGACTGGTGAAGTTATCGTGTCGCGGCAACCAACTGGTGAGCAGCGACGGAAACCCCAGGACAGCCAATCAGCTGCTGATCGCCAAACTGGGACAGCTGGTGTTCCTCAACAGCTGTGAGGTGAGCATGTGTGTGTGTGTGTGTGTGTGTGTGTGTGTGTGCGCGTGTGTGTGCTCGCGTGTGTGTGCGTGCGTGCACTGACCCGTTGCCATGGTTTCCATCAGATCCAAGCCGAGGACCGGAGGGGGGCGGAGCTGGACTACATCAAGATGTTCGGAGAGGAGTGGCTGAAGGCCGGCGGGGGGAACGAGCCCAGCAGCCAGTTCACCTGTCGGCACCCTCGTTACCTGAGCCTCATCAACAGTAAGCCACGCCCACAACAGGTCACAGGGCGGCTGATTGGCTGACGGTTTAAAGGGGCAGTCAGTAAAATGTGACTGTACTGACGCCTAAAAGTGTGGGTGTTGTTTCAGAGTACGGCGCTCCAGAGGAGGGCGAGCTGAAGAAGCCGGAGCCGTTTGCACTGAAGAACCAGCTCTTAAGTAAGTCCCGCCTCTTTCTGCTGTCTGCTCCCTGATTGGCTGCCATGTACAGGCCATGGATTAAAGTGGTTCCTGTCATGGAGGTCCTGACGCCCACCAGGGTTCACCAGAGCTGCATGGAGGGCGGTGAGGCCTCTGAGTTAAAGTGACAGAAGAAACCTTTATTTCTAAATGAACTGTAGGCTGATAGAAAGTTTCCTTCTCTCAGCACACAAACGCTTCAACAAAAATAACCTAATAACGAATAATAAACAGAAGCGAGAGGGAAAAAGAATGAATCATGAAAAAAGAATTGATTGAGCAAAGAATTCTTTCTACCAGTAAAAACAAAAAACATTTTCAGGAGAAACGTTTCCATGTGTTAAATCAAGTGAAAAACATTTCAGATATGAAAAGTCCCAGATATGAAAAATATCCTCCTAAAACAAATATATATATTTTTTATTACCCTGTGGAAAATGTTTTTTTCCTTCTCAGTGTGTGACGAGGATTTCACTCGTTACAAACTGAGAAAAGGATCTTGTCTGAATGACAGAAAGTTTTTTCTTTGATTTGTCTTTAGGTTTTTTTTTTTCTTCCGGTGGGAAAAAAAAGTTTTGGAGAAGAAACTTCACTTTTTCTCCTAGAAACAAAATGTTTTCACTGGTGAAAAAAAAATCTTGTTTTAAAAAAACAAAGTTTGTTGGTTTCTGTTTTTCCACAAAGTCAGTGTGTTGTTCATTAAAGTCACTGTCATGCATTAACTATAATAATATAAGTCTCTGTGAGTCCGTCACCAGCCGACTCAGTGAGATCAGACTGAAGGTTGAATCTTCTCCTCACCAGAGATCACCTTCGTGTTTCCTGACGACGCCGAGCGGAAGCCGATCGAGAAGAAACTTCCAGGTAAACTCATGAGAAAGTGTTGGTGCTCTGTCAGTAACACAAAGCTCACAGAGGGTCAGCAGAATGTTGAGTTCTGGTCCGGTTGAGCTGAGCGCTGTGTTTCCTGCTGTGCAGCCTCCATGCTGGTTCAGAAGGTGAAGGGGCTCCTGTACAGACTGCTGAAGGTTCCTGCTGCAGACCTGCAGCTCTCCTACACCAGCATGAAGGTGAGACGAGCCGGACCTCTCCGGCCTTCTATGTGTTTGTTTGTGACCGTCTGTGAATATTCGTCTTGAATGAATTGGACCTGATCGGTGCTGTTGCAGTAGCTTGTTAGCTCTGAGTGTCGATCAGCAGCGTGCAGCTCGTTGTTCTGACCCACATCTTTGTGCAGATGGTCGGGACGGAGTTTGAGATCGACAGCGACCAGAAGACTCTGGAGTTCTACTCCATCGAAGACGGAGACCAGGTGCTGGTCCGCTGGTGAAGAACCGGACCAGGAGGTGCAGAACCGGTCCACGGCAGAGCCCTGCAGGACTGATCCTGAGGTCCAGCTCCAGGCTGAGGTGGACTCTCCTCAGACTGACTCTGGATCTGTTGACTGTTCGGACGGTGACCTCACCGGCTCCTCCACCTGCACCTTTCACACCTGCTCAGCTGTTGTTGTGTTGCTGTGTGATCGACTGTGTTGTCATGGAGACCGTGGAACATTAAAGGAAGCAGTCGTCACATGTTCGCTGACATCGCCGACTTCCTGCTGGTCTCACATCATGATTAGAAACATTTTCAGCAACATTAGCATGTCTGCAGCTTTTTAAACACAGTTACAATCCTGACAAATATCAGTTACCAGTCGATTGATGAGACTTTCATTATTTTATTTTTCCTTGTGCGTGACGTCGGTATGGAAGCTCTGAGAGGCCAGACAGATTATTATTACACTTTTCACCTGGAAAAAAAACAAAACGTTGCTCACTTGGTTTCACACACCAAGAAAATCTGATCTTTCCTCAATTTTTTTCTACCTCTAAAAACATGTAAATAATAACATAATAATAAAAATAACAATAACATTTTCAGGAGAATCACTTGTGATTTTCCTCTCAGTCCACTTCATCGTGTCGTCTGTTTGAGCTGTAAAGCTGCATAAACACATGAAAACTGACATTTCTCCTCAGATCGTTATTGTTTTTGTTCAGTTCAGTTTCACGCATGAAAAAAAGGACATTTGTGTATAAAATCCTTTTGATAAAGAACTTTCTCCACTCTTTTGTTTTTTCCCCATTTCACACACACAAAAGTATTTTCAGGAAACTCTGCAAGCAAAAAGAAAAAAAGGTTTTCCAGAAGAATTTTTTTGTGCTTGGAACTGAGTGAAAAAACTGTTCAACAGTTTTAAAGAATAACATTGTTAATCAAAAAGTTCCTAAGATCAAATTTCCTTTTTATCCGTGTGTGAAACTGAGCATTTCTTTTACACAAACACAGAAAAAACATTTCACAGGATTTATTTTTACTCCTGGCAAAAAACATGTTTTACCTCTTTAAACATGTGAAATAAAAACACACTTTCAGGAGAAAAACTGCTAAAATAACTTTTCTTCTTGTTTTCACACAAAAAAAAAAAAACACCAAAAAGTTTCACTCGGTTACAAATGAAGAAAGTTTCTGGAGAAAACTGTTTGTGCGTCTTCATGTTCACTCAGAATATTTTAAGTCCTGCTGGAAAAAAAATTTAAGCATTTTGCACAAACAAAAGAAAGAATCTTGTTTAAAAAATGTGCTCGGTTTCCAGGATATTTGATTCATAGGAAGGAAAAAAAGTGCTATAAAAATGTGAAAAATATTTCTTTTATTATTTTATTTTTCTTGGTTTTATTTTATTCCAGGAGAAAAATGACTCAACATTTCTTCTTTCGGCTCATCACAGAATTCTTTTAATTCTTTCTGTTTTGATTCTTGGTTTCACTCACAAAAATAAAACATTTCCATGAAAAATTTATTTCTCTGCAAAAACATGTTTTCCTTCTTGAGGTTTTCAGGATATTTGATCTAATTTCCTT